>NC_049240.1:46660083-46812583 GCF_011100685.1 Canis lupus familiaris
GCAAAACCCTGAGGTGTTTTTAACATATCGTATCAAGAAAAATGTAGAAGATACCTGAACCCATATATGCTAAGAGAGCCAAGTATGTTTTTCTCTAAATATTACAAACCATAAACTACAGCATCCACATTTTTTTTTTATTAGTAAAGAACACATGGAAATCATTGGCCAGAGTTTTTCTCATGGTCTGATTGGATGTATTGCCTGTGCATTTCCCTCTAGACTCAGGATTCTTATTACACATCAAATAGTTCTTAATATTTCCTTGTTAATTCCTCCAATCACTTTGAAGCTTTAGCTCTGCTCTTCCACCTTGAGTGCTCCTGTGTGTGTGATCTTGCCCTTGAGTAGCCATCTTCTGAAATGAAAAATAGGATTTTTAAAAACTTCTCTTGGAAGATTTTGTGCATAGAGTCAATCTAAACAGAAAAAAAAAAGTCAGGATCCCTGGGTGGCACAGCGGTTTAGCGCCTGCCTTTGGCCCAGGGCGCGATCCTGGAGACACAGGATCGAATCCCACGTCGGGCTCCTGGTGCATGGAGCCTGCTTCTCCCTCTGCCTGTGTCTCTGCCTCTCTCTCTCTCACTGTGTGCCTATCATAAATAAATAAAAATTAAAAAAAAAAAAAGACTAAGAAGTCTAAAAAAAAAAAAAAAAAGAAAGAAAAAAAAGTCTATAAGCCACATATCTATGTTGATTTCTTTATTTCTTACCTTTGCATTATCCTAATGTTAGAAACTTGGATACACTAAACATTGCCTTGGAAGTAGAGGCTCCAGGCATAGTACTTAAACAGTGTAGGAGGGATGCCTGGGTGGCTCAGTGGTTGGGTGGCTCAGCGGTTGGATGCTTGCCTTCGGCTCAGGTGGTGATCCTGGGATCCAGGATCGAGTCCCGCAATCAGGCTCCCTGCGAGAAGCCTGCTTCTCCCTCTGCTTATGTCTCTGCCTCTCTCTCAATCTGTGTCTCTCATGAATAAATAAATAAAATCTTAAAAAAAAAAAAAAAAAAAAAAACAGTGTAGGACAGCAGAAAAGGCCACAGCAAAATATGCTGCTTTGGCATGAGGATTATTTTTAGTTGAAGGCAATTGAGAAGAAGCAAATACAAGAAAAGTCTACCTCTCCACCAAATATGCATTTGCCTAAGAGCAGGACATAAATTTACAACAATTTACAATTGTAAATTTACAATTTACTCCCCCCCCCCTTTGTAGCAGGAAGGACAAAAGTTAATCAGTGGAGAAAATTTTAAGATTTATTTATTTATTTGAAAGAGAAAAAGCCAAGCGAGAGGGGCAGAAGGAGAAAGAGGGAATCTCAAGCAGATGCCAGGCTGAGCGTGGAGACTGATGTGGGGCTCAATCTCTGGACCCTAAAATCCTGACCCTGAGATCATGACTCTGACATCAAGACCCTGAGATCATGACCTGAGCCAAAACAAAGAGTTGGACTCAACCAACTGTGCCACCAGACACCCCTAGTGAGACAACTTTAGATTCTATTAGCCTAGAGACAGCACCAGAGGAATCTACAGGACAGGCTTTCCTAGCTAGCCTTGATCTATCAGTAGTGTCCCATATATTTGCCTTTCCATAATTGGGTGCCCCTAGAGACTTAAGGTTCTTTTCTTTTGTCTTGTCGTTTTTTTCTAAAAATGTATTATTTCTTTGTTAAGATACTGCACAAGCCCGGTTCTAACCAAATCTTTGAGTTACCCATTTCTGAGTATTCCCAAGTGCCACATGGACTTCTGAATCTTTTAATAGACTTCTTTCTTTTTCTTTCATTAATCTGTCTTTGGCCAGTCTAATTTATTAGCTCTCAACAGGAAAACCTGAAACTGGTAGAGGAAGAGGTTTTTCCTCCCCTACATCATTTAATTCCAAAATCCTATGAATGTCTTAGCAAATCTTTGTGGCTATATAATTTCATTCCATGCCTAGATATAATATTTGATATAAGAACCTTGAGTGTCAGCTATACAACGCTGAGAAAATCCGTTGTGCATCCAGCCTTGCTATATGGTATAGCTCTAAAGATGGATAGCAGCAACAAACCTAGAGAGCCCCTGTGCAGGGAGTGAAATGGGAATGACAGATAGCATGACAAATGGAAGAAACAGTCAATTAATCAGTCAACACTGATGCATGGTGCTCCTACTAAGGTCCATGCCAGACATTAGAGGAGAGGGTAACATAGGCCTGGCCTTAGAAAGGTCTGATTTGGAGATCAAATATTTATTCCAATACTTCTAAATATTTATCCCAATATCCCAAACTCCAAATATTTATTAAATAATCAATTTTCAAAAGCAAATAGTGACATTAAAAAAGTTAAATATTAATGTTTTGTGGAATCATTAGGACCGATACGTTTAGGAAAATTTTTTTATTTTGGTGGGACTTCTGACACAAGATTTCAGAAACAAACATGAAAGGTATTGTACGACGCTGGAATGGATGTAGCAGAGAAGCTGAAGACAAACGAAAGGTGGCATATTCTGGAAAAAGCGAGGAGATTTCACTTAAGAGAAGCTATCATCAAGACAGAGCCTAAAGTAACAGAAGACCATCTGTTCAGCGATCGGAAATGTCATGATTTATTCAGCATTAGGGCCACAATTTAATTCAAGGGACAAAGAACAAAATGCATTGAAAAAAAAGTTCAGCAATTAAAACAGCTTTAGAATCATGTTTCTTACTGGTGGTCTGTTGACATTCTGCACATAATGGGTGTCCAAAAATGTCAGAGAATTATTTTCTGGGCAGAATAAAATATGTTGCTTTAAAAGCTAAATTAAGGCTTTTATCTCCTGAATATGTTCTGACTTTGGAGATTTAGAATGATCAATTTCTATCACTGGTAGAGAGCCATACTCTGAATATTGAGTTTAAGTTCTATCATTTGCTTGAGCTACATTATAGTAGTTTAAGTTTTAAAACAACACTCCTAAAATAGTTTTCATACAGGAGCTAGATAATAGATTGTAATACAGATTAGAAGAAAATGCAGTAAATTTCTTCAGGGTACAAAGCAGGTGCTGTTATGTGTCTGCATGTGCATCTGATCCTTATGTATTTAAAATGTAAATTGTTTTCTTTTAAGAGAAAATACTATATTGAATATTGATGCAGAGGGATTATATATTTGTGTTTTATTTTCCTGAGTGGTAAAACTCATTTTCTACCTCTAATGAGAGTCCGTGAAATATTCCACAACGTTTGCAACAAATCTGGCTTTTAAGGAACAGATTTTTATAAACTATAGCTGGGATTTTTTTTTTCTGTATCTATGTGCAATTTCTTTCTTTGTAATATTTTATTCAGGGTCATTATAATTTTATCTATAGATGTGTTTAAGTGTGTTTTGAGTAGCATGGGAAAAAAAATCAAAATTTGAATTGAACAAAGAATTCAAAATGAGTTATCAAGACAAAGAATTTTCAAATAATGAATTTTAGAAGATAAAGTACTCCTGAAAAGACTTCACTATATTGACCACAAATCTGAACAATTCCCAGTTGTGACCTGTAATCAAGACTTTTCTATAGCACTGCCTACAATTATCATCATTAAGAATAGAGTGGAGATATATATATATAGATAGAGAGAGGCCTTCTTTGAAGCTAATGGCCAATATTATGTAACTCAGAAGCATTTGCATGAGCAGTTACATGAACAACTTTGTAATAAAGAGTAAGCCCCGTGGTATAAGAACAAGTTGATTTCAATCTCAGTTAGAAGTTAAAGCATAAATTGAGACCACAGTGAGTGTCTGTAATTACAGAGATGTGCTGTAGAATGGTGTGTGTTCTTTTTCTGAGGCTATTTCTGAAGAAGATAAATGAGGCGTGATGGTGTACTTTTTCATTGGTTCTATTTTCAATACCTCCTTTGTAATGAACCTAAGGTGGCTTGGGAGAAGAAAGACTGATACATCTGGAAGTGGAGATAGCAGAATGGTCTCTCTATGCAATGAAGAGCAAAGGAAATAGTTGAATTCATCAGGGTAGCATTACTATAAAATATAGAAAGACCATGTATTAATATCGCTGTAAAAGAGCTCGAACTCCACAAAAATCAAGTAAAAATGTGATAAAAGAGAGTCTGAAAAAAATGATGGAATGCATGTTCCCACCATCCTACCCTCTCAGTTCCAATCATATCCTCGACTACTGCTCCTGAATGAAGCACTACTAAGTGGATTGCTAAGGTCTCGGATTGCTGGGTAGGAAACAGTGAGGGTGTAATTAAAGCACAGGAGGTTCAGAATAGCTGCTCTGTTACTATTCAAAGCTGGTTTGAAGCCTGGTGGCGATGGGCTTCTATCCCTCTGTAATACATCACATCTATTCTCTAATAAAATCATAGGCCTAGAGCCTTGTGAGGCAGGCTCTGTCCTAATAAGATTAGGACATAGGTGAAGCAAACGGTATGCATATTTTCCATAGATAAGCAGTTCCGGAACACAGAAAACTAGGAAGTGGTTGAAGCCAAACAGTAACTCAAGCTGAAGTTTCTCCACATGAAAGCTTGAGGACGGAAAAGCAGAACCTCCACTCCCCAAACCCAACCCCAAACTGGAATAGAAAAAAAAAAAAAAAAAAAAAAAGGAAGAAAGTGTACACAGAAAGTTTACTTTCTGTTAGTCAGATAGATGCCTGGGGAACAAGTGTGGAGAGTGTGCAGAGGGTCCTGGAGAAGACTCCATCTGCACCAGTCTCTGGACTGCTGAGAAGTCTGGCACCCAAACAAGTGTCTGGTCCTAGAAGAACCCTGGCCTGGAGAGAAATGTTGGAACATTTTATCAGTAGACACACCTTCTGCGTTTTGGAGAATAGCAATTTTTCAATGAAAGAGGCTACAAAGTGGAAAGCGTTCTTTGGGAACTTCAACAGAAGGCAGACACTGCCAGCTCTTAGGTCACTAAGGCCTGGTGGTGGATATTGCAGCACTTCCTGCCACTCGCATCCTTCAAGTTATGGCTATAGCATCATCTGAATTATAAAGGCAAACAAAGCCAGGAGTAGAAATATGCTTGTGGGAATTCAGCACCTAGAGACCAGAAGAGCGGTGAAAAGACTCCAAAGAGGTATGTTCTTTTAGTGAATTTGAATTTGAGTTTGAATCTTACTTTGAAATTGAATCTGGAAACTGATGACAACTGCTACAGAAACAAAAAAGGACCTTGAGATTAATTCAGTTATTTAACAATAATATTTTCAGGTACTGAAATATATAATTCCCCAATTTGAAAACTAGAAGAATTGAAGTAGGTGGCGATTGTTAAATTTGGGCTAGTATCCCATAATATTAAAATGGCAAAGATGCGAAGAAATTGGGAAGGGATTTGTAAAGCGTATCCAGGAAGTCTGCATGTGAAATATAGAAGTTAAAGAAAGGGAAAGTGAAAGAGGTTGAGGAGAGCCTAGAACTACTGAAATGACAGAGAAGAATTTCCCATACTTATGCACATGTGTACACCTGTGCACACACACACATACACACATACACACAACACAAACATCCATCCCAGAACACTTTGGAAGAACTTCCGTATTCTAAAAAAAATTTAAATAAATTAACAAGCTTCCAGACAGAAAGAACAAATTATCTGCAAAAGAAAACCAATTACTAAACTTCTTCCTTATAATACCAAAGAAAAAATAACAGAATACTAAAAAAAATAAAAAATAAATTTAAAAAAAGGAATGGACCATCAACGCACAACTCAGAATCATTCACCTAACAGAGAAATGAAGCATATTTATTTATACACAGAATTCAAAACCACATTATTCTATACCCATCAGACGAAATACTTAAGGATGGACTAAATACCAAACAACAAACTAGTAGAACAGATACCATTATAGAGAACTGTGAGGGAAGAGAGATTTCCCCCTCAGTAAGAAGAGGGACTTTTATTATCCTTATCCTGCAGTGTTTGTGCATATTTTATATCAGGAGCATGTTCTCATCTAATGGACATTTGCATTGTTGCTAGAGTAGTTTTCTTTCACTACTTTAAATTGGGAATTGGCTTCTGGGTTAAATTTTATTATTAGTCATAAATTTTAGAATAATGAGAAATCATATTCATAATGAGCAAGAATGTACATATCCCAAAGTTTCTGCTTTTACATGTTAACCTTAACCTTTAATTTGGGTGGAGCTTAAATTATCTATTTGAAGTGGGGTGACTGTGTTTCAAATGCATATAAAATAGTTGAATTGAGTCCATCAGGCATAGGATTTGAATCATGTATTTGGGGGAAAAGATTATCTAGGGATGGCAGAAATCAAATTGTGAAATTTAGTAGGTATATTGTTTGGTCAGCTTATATCTTTTCATTAGGGAGCAACTTGCTCTATACAAATTCTCTATTCAACTATATTCAACCTAGAATTATTGTATCTATGGATTTTTTTAGTATCTACTTATTTTATTATCAAGACTTTAATTTTTTAATTTGTATCATATTGTTTTGAATTTCCTGTTTTTTTTTAATTTCTTAATCTAAAACACATTACTATTATAATTATAGGCAGAGTGAATTTATCATCTGAGTGAATTTATCATCTGAGTGGCTAATCCTTACGTCTATCTTTCTTAGTGCTATATTTAAGTATAATTTGAGTTTGCAGGCATTTTGAGAATCTCATATGATTATTCCAATTTGCTCTCTCTTCTTACTTTAATTGCCTATCCAGATAATCCGCCCCCCCATTCTTTCCTCCATTTCCTAAAGCAACAATCATAGTTCCGGTAGTCCAATCTGTAAGGGGCACTTTTATCTCCTACAGGAGCCAACTTGTTAGTCTTTTTTTTCCACCCAGATACAAAGACTTGTAGTTCCATTACTTCAGCACTACTCACTGTTCTCTTTTTTAAAACATTCAGTTAATTAATTTTTGAGGGAGAGGGAGCAAAAGCAGGGGAAGAGGCAGAGGATGGGAGAGAGAATCTCAAGCAGGTTCCACACTCAGCGTAAAGCCCAACTCTGGGCTTGATCTCAGGACCCTGAGATCATGACCTGAGCTGAAATCAAGAGTGGGATGCTTAACTACCTGAGCCACCCAAGTGCCCCTATGTTGTTTTATCTATTTCTATCTACAGAAATATTTGTCATTTTTTAATACCAGCTCTGATTATTTTGTTTTTCTCTTTTACTATATTACCTATTATTAATTTGGGGACTCTATATTACATAGAAATTTTCATACATATACACACTTTATTTTATTCCCTTTAAAAGATTTCTTGTGTGTGTGTGTAAATATCACATTTACCTTTAAAAGATTTTTAATCCAAATTCCCTCCCACAATAAGCATCTACTCTTTTGTTCATAATTTGCATTCTTCTCAAACCACTATCCAAGACTTATTTACATCACTGTGGATTTTTAAATAATATATAGCATATTTCAGTGGGTTGTATGCTCATAAGCTGCATCATACAATACATTTCATTATGAATATATATTGGGAAAATGTCATGGTTCCGGTTTTTACTGAACATTTTACTTTTGATATCTATGTTGAGATAGACAAACCTTATTCTTTCCACTGTTAGATAATATTCCGTCACATGTGTATCACACCTTTTAATTTATTTTCCTTGACAGCATTCCTAGATACTTGCCCTCAAAAGCATGCTGCAGATGGACATCATCACACCTTTCTTTCTGTCAATATAGGGGCATTTCTACAAGAAATAGACCTAATTTTCAACTAGACTGAGAGATATGTATTTTTACCCCCTGGGGATGCTTAGATGTCTGGTTTTTGACTCAGCCAGTAATGTAAGGGTAGGGGAATTTCTAATCTTTTGTTTAGGGTCTGAAACTTCCCTGACAACATGCAAGGTTAGTTTCTTTACTGATAGTTTGCCACTGGTCTAACATTTGGATTAGCCTGACTCAACTACTTAACAAGCTACTGAGAACTTTGGGAGGGAGCTCTTCTAAAGATAAATTCCTCATGTTGATGTTGGCAGCTCAAGTCAGAGAATCAGCTCACTCCCAGGGCACAGAGACTTGGCCCATAGGGAGTTCATATACTGTGGATATCTCTGAGATCTCTGATGCTTGCCTACATTCCTTAAACAAAAGCCTCAACTGGGTATATTTTTGGGGTCTGCTGAGTTAGTTCAAATATCTGAAATGGTAAAAACAATACAGATCTATCCCCCGGAGTGGAATTGCTGAATCATATAGTATGTTTCTGTTTCATTTCAATAAATTGCAGAAAGTTCTCCTTATTGGTTAAGACCAAAATGTCCAAGACTTTTCCCGTTTCCTCATTCTCTCCAACTGTAGATGTCATCTGAAAATTTTAATTTCTATCATGACTGATGTATAAAGGTATGTTAGCATGCCTTCAATGTACACTTCTTTGATTTCCATGTCTTTGAAAATGTATTAACTGTTCAGGTTTTCCCTTTGTGAATTACATATTTTAATCCCTTGCCCATTTTTTATTGTGTTTTCTATCTTTTTTTTCTTTAGGAATTCCTCAAATATCCTTGATATAAATCTTTATCTAGTTTGTCACTTTTCTAGCTCCTTTTTTTCCTCTAAAGATTAGATGAGATAATACATATAAAACACTAGTACAGCATTTGACACTTGGTGAGGATTCAGTGCATACTAGTTATCTATTAAGCTTTTTCATTTTTTTAAGTAAATTTATTTTTTATTGGTGTTCAATTTGCCAACATATAGAATAACACCCAGTGCTCATCCCATCAAGTGCCCCCCTCAGTGCCCGTCACCCAGTCACACACACACACCCCCGCCCACCTCCCTTTCTACCACCCCTAGTTTGTTTCCCAGAGTTAGGAGTCTCTCATGTTCTGTCTCCCTTTCTGATTGAGCTAGTACTTTTGTCAGATCTAGATACACATATAAACTTAGATTTAAATTTAATTTTAATCTATATTTAAATTGAATGATTTCTTCTGTACTATATTTAATCCGGGACCAAAGTCGCAAGCTAGACACAGAAAGTTTAGAATGTACACTATAGTGACAGATGGAAGAGATGCGGCTGGGAAATCAGAAGCCATTATTTTGCACTTGAACTCACATTAGCCTGGCACTCCAGCCTGTGTAGGAAACAGACTCTGCCCTTAGAGCTGACCTGCCTTTCTGCAGCAAGCACCTGACCTGCTGATGATGGAGGGACCCACATTCTCTTCATTTGGGCACAATTTTATCCATTGAATCCATGTATTTGTATTTTCAAAACTGCAGTACTTTCATCACCATTACTCTTGCCCCTGGTGTATGATTTATCATCCAATGTGTCAAAATATTTTGAAAAAGGTATCATGAAATACAAAGTCAAAGTTGTATCTGATTTCTTTACTGAAGAACAAACCTAGAAGGAAAAAAAATACACTAGAATGTCTTGATAGGAAATAGAATAATTCATAAGCTCATGAGACAAATTATGTATTTTAAAATTTGTATTATAGATATTGGCAAACAGAGATAGATATGGAAAACAATGGGTCAATTGGAATGTTCTTATATCTGCGAGAAGTTTTCTCTTAGTAGAAACTTTTCCTTTTAGTTGCTAAACAAGTTCTCTAAATGTTGAAAATATTTCAGAAGGTCTCAGGAAATGATCATTAAAGTAAACTGCTAGTGTTTGATAAATTCCCCCCCTCGTGTCCTTTCTTGGCTCTTTCAATCAATACCTCTGTTCTTGGCCAGATTCCTCACTAGCAAGGAGTTCTGGGGAGCATTTTATACTCACTTATCTAAATCAGATCAGTGTAAGATGCATGCTGTCCTAAATTGTGTATGTTTGGTCTAGATGGATAAAAATATTTCATCCCTTAAAATTAGTTCCTAGAGTACTCTGTTAAGCAGATGAAAGATTACATCTAGGTAGGGAGGAAAAGAGTACAGTGTGAGTTCCATTAGCAGAGACAGCCGCGGGCAAGGGAGAAAGGGAGTAGCTTCATGTGTGTATAGGCTCTTTGACTTCCCTAAGCAAAATCATCATTATCTTTTCCTAATTTCATGGAGATGTACTTTCAGAATACTTTGAATAATTTAGTTATAATCATCCTCTCTGGAGATCTAATAGATCACATGTAAATAACTTGGGAAAGCTCTGATCAACACAGGGAATCTTATGGAGATCTGACTTTTTCAAAACCTTTTTGAAGTCTCCCTAAAACTAAGAATCATGAGGTGAATATTTTAAACAAATGATCAAGAGAATACAATATCGAGTCAACAGGTAAGGAGTAAGTGGATTACAGAACAGCAATTAAGGGCCAGTCAAAGTTAGAGAGGAGGAATTTGTATGGCACCAAGAATCACAATTATCTATCTATTATCTATCCAATGTTTGTTTATCCATTACCATTTAACTGGCGTTGAGGAATTTATACTATGTATTAAAATGCCATAGACCACACAAAGATTGGAAAATAGATAAGCAAATTGATTGATGCAGTGGATAAATTACTGTACAATAAATACAGGAGGAAGTTAGCACCGGATGATGTAAACCCAAGGTTCCACGAGGACACCAAAGTTAGAGCAAAAAGTTAATGTTATTCTCCTTAGTACCCAAAGCAAAAAGCGGCACCATTCTACATAATTTTTCAAAAACTAAGACCTGAATATTTCTTCTATGATTTCTTGAAGCAGATTCACATTTTGAGGTAGAATATATATAAAGTAAAATTCATATTTCTGCTTTTTTACTTCCTACCTCGCACACCCCAATTCACACTAAAGCAGAAAGTCAAATTGCAGTTCTATAGGAATTTAACAGCCAAAAGCAGTGGGGTTCAAGTGTACAGCCTGAGATAAAATCTAAGCATCTGAAAAGTCATCCAGATGCCAACCGATTGCACCATGTTCCTTTAAATGTCAATGATAATCTGAGGAGATTCCTCCTCAGAATGCCTTCCCTTGCTCAAGAGTATGTGTGTGTGTATTTGTGTGTGGTGGGGTAAGGAGGGGGTAACCCATCACCTCTTTCCTGAGTTCTTCTAAAAATTTATTTCATTGTATAGACCATCTCACTCCACTAGAGACTGTCTCTTTACCCCATCCAATCATACTGTGCTAAAGACCAACTCTAGTATTTTATTTCCACCAAGTGTAATATGGACAAAAGACTTTTGGCTGGCATTTTAGGTAGAAAAAAGGTTTACAATGCAGGACAGTAACAAACAACCACCAGGTTTCTTTGTCTCTCTCACCGTCACTTTCCACCTGCAAGAATCTTAACATAGCTTCCATTTTAAAATAGTAAACAAATTTTGCTTTCTGTCTAGCCCATCCCAACTTAGCTATACTAACTTTACAGAATGAATTATTTGAGAATAAATTTGCAGTGTTTAACTTTTTTTCCACTGTGCTCAAAGTTTTGAGAGAGCAAAAATTTGTCTTCATCTCCTAAAGATGTTAAATCATTTCCTAGTCATTGGTTCCTCTTTTCTTGACTTATTCAGAGGGAAATGGGAGGATCCAGTTAAAACACTTTGGGTGTCTGTCCTACTGGGTAGATGACAATCCCTGGGTGGCTCAGTGGTTTAGCGCCTGCCTTTGGCCCAGGGGGTGATCCTGGAGTCCAGGGATCCAGTCCCACATCGGGCTCCCTGCATGGAGCCTGCTTCTCCCTCTGCCTGTGTCTCTGTCTCTCTCTCTCTCTGTCTTTCATGAATAAATAAATAAAATCTTTAAAAAATAAAAGTAAATAAATAAAAACTGGGTAGATCACTTCATATTTAAGGTATCCGGTAATCCTCTTGTGTTGAAGATTTACATATATATGTATGTGTACACATATACTTAAAAACATAAATATATACACATATTTATGTATTATTTATACATATGTGTAATGTACACAAATGTATTTATGTACATATATTTAGATATTTAAGTATTGTTTTAATTAATAAATATTAAATATTAAGTGTTAAAAGTAATATTTTAAGCATTAAAAATTAAAATTAAATCAGTAAGAATTGGACAAATCCTAAAATTTAATACAAACCAAAACTATAAATTGAACTGTATTTTATAGATATAATAAAACCACCCTGAATGGGGAAAAAGCTAGAACTAATCTAAATAACTTTTTCAGTACTATGTGCCTGGAGGCATCGATACCTTATAGCAATGAGCTTATCTAGATCAGATTTAGTTTCTTAATTGTCCCCTCTAAAAAGAACCAAAGCTTCTTGGAGGGATGGCTGATTGCAGAGCTGATACTGGAAAAATCCCAGATTAGCCTGGAACATACTTCACTGGAAAGTGAGCAAGTGCTCAAAAACAAAATGATGGTGACATGTCAAAAGGACATAAGAACCAGGTGGAAGGAGCACCTACTGGCTAATGTGGAACAATCTGAGCACCAATATTATCATCCCCAATGATAGGGAAGACTGAGCCTGTGTACTCCCTAATGAGATTCCCTGAGAAGGTCTTAATGTCACTGGTGAAGCATTCTTGCCAAAAATTCAGGACCTAAGTCAAATCATGTGGAAACATCAGATAAGCTAAAGTTGAAGAATTTTCTATAGCATAACTATTCTCTGCACTTCAAAAATATTAGTGTTTTAAAAGACAAAGACAACCAACATGCTTATGGAAAGATGCTCAACATCACTAATCATTAGAGAAATGCACACAAAAAAGGAAGTTCCTCAAGCAATTAGAAATAGAACTACCATATGATCCAGCAATCTCATTTCTAAGTATATATCCCACAGAATTGAAAGCAAGGTTTTGAAAAGATATTTGCACACCGTGTTTATAATAGCATATTCACAATAGTTGAAAGGTGGAAGCAACCCAATATCCATCAGATGAACAGATAAACAAAATACAATGTACACATACAATAGAATATTATTCAGCCATAAAGAGAAAGGAAATCTTGGCATATGCTACAACGTAGATGAACCTTGAGGACATTATGCTATTTAAAATAAGCCAGTCAAAAGAAGAATACTATATATGATTCCACTTATATAAGGTTTCCAAAGTAGCCAAATTCATAAGAGTAAGTAAAACAGTAATGGCCGGGTGTTTGGGGGAGGTGGAAAGGAAAGTGTTCAATTAGTCTAGAGTTTAAAGATCATACAATGAAAAAGTTTTAGAGAATGGCTAAACAATATGAATATACTTAACAGTACCTGAACTGTATGCTTAAAATAGGTTAAGATGGTAAATTTTATGTTGTTGTGTTTATCACACACAAAAACAAACACAAAAAAATGAAAAGAAAAGAAAGATATAAGGATAGGAAAAAAGAAAAACTGCTTAAGATGAAGAGAGACCAGGCAGCTGAATTCACTGCATAATCTTGGATTTGATGCTGCACTTAAAAAAAAAAAAAAAAAAAAAAAAAAGTTCTAAGGGCCATTATTATGCCCAATTGGAAAAAAATGAGTAAGGTTTATTTATTAGACAATAGTACTATTTTTGAATTTCCTGATATTGATAACTATAGTGAGGTTATGTAAATAAATATCCTTATTCTTTGGAAGTCACACTTAGGAACTCTAGGGATAAGGGGATATGATATTTCAATTTAGTCTTAAATGGTTCAAGAAGGGACACACACATATGTGTACTGGGGACTGTGTGGGTATGTTTATGAGAGAGAAAAAAAACCCAAATGTGTCAAAAATGTGAAATTGGTGAAGCTTGGTAAAGGATATACAAAATTCTTTTTTTTTTAAAGATTTATTTATTTATTTATTTATTTATTTATTTATTTATTTTATTTATTTATTTATTTATTTGACACAGAGAGAGAGCATAAGCAGGGGGAGCAGCAGGCTGAGGGAGATGCAGGATCCCGATGTAGGCCTCAAACCTAGGACCCTGGGATCATGACCTGAGCTGAAGGCAGATGTTTAACTGACTGAGCCACTCAGGCACCCCTGCAAAATTCTTTGTAGTGTTTTTGCAACTATTCTTTTTTTTTTTTTTTTTTGCAACTATTCTATAAGAGTGAGATTATTTCAAAATAAAGATTAAAAATATTAACTCAAAATACGGTAAATTGATAAATCTTCAAAGTTTTAAAATTTAACATATTTCATCATATATAAACTAAATAGATTGGGATGCTTGGATGGCTCAGTGGTTGAGCATCTGCCTTCTGCTCAGGGCATGATCCTGGGGTCCCAGAATTGGGGTTCAGGGATCAGCGTCCCTTATCCGGCTCCCCACAGGGAGCCTACTTCTCCCTCTGCCTTTGCCTCTCCATGTCTCTCATGAATAAATTAAAAAGAAATTTTTTTAAAAATAGACCTAATTAATTAGCTACGTACAGTATCAAATAACCCATTAGTAAGTCTATATCGTGTGAAAACTCTGTACCTAGCTCTGATTGTTATAATCTGCTTATTTAATTACAGAGAAAATAAATAAATTAATTTGTTAATTCTAGTTCCTCACGTAAACAAACAGACATTTGGGCAAATTGACATGCAAACACATATAACAGAGAACTTTTAAAATTCTCTTGCCAGGACACAACACAGAGATTGCCTTAAATACCTCTGTGAATTTAACAATGAAGGAGAAATTCTGATCTAGGAAAAAGTGAATGGGTTACAGGAATTTTAGTTTCTAAATAAATTTTAATCACCAACTGGCAGAATGGCATTTGCTTATAATGAGCTCTTAACTCTTTTTCAGAAAAACTGAAAATGCTATGTATAGAAGTTGGGAAAATCTTTGCCCATTACTAGGAAATTTTTCTAATAGAATGTATACCTTACAGGAAGGAGAAAATAGATTACTCAAATATAAACTAGTGATTTATTGGCACATTAACTTGTTTTACTTTCCCTGCTATAGAAGTTGAGGGGATGGGGAGAAGAGAGAAGAAAGGAGAAGAGGGAAGGGAAAATTGATGGGGATAGATGGAGGGAAGGCAAGGGGAGGGGTACTGGAGAGAGAGGAGTGATGCAAGATAGTTGGAAGAAAGGTAGTCAGGGACAAACACACCCCCACCCCCAAGGCCTAAGAGGAAACCACCCTTAAAAGGATTTTACACCACCCTGGAAGGAGCCCTCCACCCTTTCCTATGTGACAAAAACCTTATTGGATGACAGACACTTGGATAGAGCGTTAGTCAGATTAAAACAGTCCATCAACAAGTCCATAAAAAAACCTAGATCTAAAAACCAAATCTGCAACCCTCTTGGGTCCCTTGTCTCTTTGGGCGCTTTGTACTAGCACTCAATAAACTTTGCTTTACTATCACTCACTCAATAAGTCTTGCTTTACTGCCCACCATTCTTCATTCTAAGAAGCAATAAGACCAAGAACAGCAGACACCAAAAGAAAAAAAATCCTATAACAAGAGGAGAGAAGGAGGAGGGAATGAGAAGGGGGAGGGAAGAGAAGTGAAGACAGAAGGAAAGAGGAGAGGAGAAAGTAAAGGTAAGGAAGGAAAGAGGAGGGGAGAAGAAGAGGGGAAAGGAAAGAACGGAGGAGAGAGATTTTTAGGTGTGTATGTGTGTGCTGTCCTATATATTTTCCTCTTTCCATATAAAGAAGATTCTGCATTCCTTGGCTTCCGAATAGAAATTGCTTGGTGAGAACATCCTGACCTGGCTTTTGAGAAAGATTGTTGTGTTGGTTAACCCCAAGAGGAAGGGGGGAGAGTCTAAGTGTGCAGGACGGTGGGATGAGGAAAGAAGAGAGACAGAAGAGAACAGAGAGAAGGAAGCTAATAGGTTCCTCTCAGAGTATTTTGTTGCGCTTAAAACACCCAGGAAAGAGTCCCAATAACAACTCAGAGCTACAAGTCTACCTCTACAGAAGTGATGATTGAGATCCTAAAACTTTTATTTTCAAAATAGATTAATTAGAAAGTTTCTACATACTATAGGGAAGGAAAAAATAATTCTTCCTCTACCCTTCTGAGTTCATAGGTGGGACCCCTATAATAGAAGGATTGACAAGAGAAAAACAAGTTTATTAACACGAATGCTTCATGTGTACATTGGAGATACTCAGGGAAAAATGAGTAACTCCCATGGGTGGCTTAGATTCAGAATTAAATACCATCTTAAAAGGTAAAGAGGAGGAGAGATGTAAGCCTCTTAGTAAATGGGGATTAAACGGATATTAGGAAAGATGAATGGGCCCTTACAAGTACAGGTAAGAGACAGGATAATGACAAAGTTGTTCTGGGTGTGGTGCTGACTTCTAGTCCCCTCCCTGTAACAAGAGTCAATCTTCCCTGGTTGAGGAAACTCCCAGGGAGGGGATTGATGACAACTAAATTCCTTTTGAGGGATCTTCTTCTGGCAGATAAGGGAGTTCAGAGAAGCCTCTCCCTGTACTTACTGTCTTTCAAGTACCTACAGCTCAAGATCATCCTTATACCACAGCTGCCTGTGTTGCGGCAGCAAGGTCTGACTCCTGCAGTTATTCCCCAACTGGTTCCTGAGGTTGAGGTTTTCTTTCACGTCTACAGAACACTTTTATTAATAATAGGACCTGGATTGGCCACTGAGCAGCTCTGTGTCCCATCTCATCACCCATTTCTACTCATGGAACAGTTAGCATTAGAATGTCATAGTGGAGGACACCTGAGTGGCTCAGCAGCTGAGCATCTGCCTTCGGCTCAGGGCCGAAGGGGTCCCAGGGATCCAGTCCTACATCGGGCTCCCTGCATGGAGCCTGCTTCTCCCTCTGCCTATGTCTCTGCTTCTCTCTCTGGGTCTGTCATGAATAAATAAATAAAATCTTAGAAAAAATATTTTTTTAAAATAATGTCATAGTTGAAGGTGTAGCCTAGGATTCTTATAGAAACAATTGGTTCACTGAATTTAACTTGGTAAATAATACAGCAAACACCCATTGAAGTATACTATTTGCCTGGCACTGGCAATCCCTAATCACCAATTTTGTTGGAAGAAACTGAATCATTTTTTTTTTTAAAGTAGCTAATTTAACTTATTTCTTTAGCTTCACTTGATGGATAAGGTGCTAAGGAAGGTAAAATTAAAGTCTCTACCTTTTAGATATTTATCATGTTATAGGCAAGATGATCTATATGGAAATTAGTAGACAACTTCACTGATACAACTGCTTATCCTGGCAACACATTTCTTCTTCCTTTTTTCCAAAAAAAGAAGAAAGGAAAGTTCAATCAGTTCTTTCTTTTCCCTCCACAGCTGGCCCTGCAGTGGACCTTGTATTCACCACTCCCTCCATGGCTTGATATTTCACAATTCCTTTATATTTTTAGGACAGAACATCCCTGGCATTTAGTTTTGTGCCCGATGCAAAGAATATGTTTAACATATATATTGTTTAAATGAATGAAGTGTTAAAAACAAGATAACAAAATCCAAAATAGAGTCATTTATGCTTTGCCCCATGGCATCAAACTGGGACTTACAGTTTTGGCTTTCCTAGAAATGGAATCTTAAACCAGTCAATCAAGAATCACCAAAGGAATAATCAAGTAATCTACCTGAAAACCCGTGCCATGCCTTAAAGGAAAGTGACCTTGTCATAAGCAATCTGCTTTTTAAATCTAGGGTAACATGCTTGTTCTTATTTCCTTCTTCCTAGGAGTCTTTCATTTTGTAGAGCTCCTAGGAATCTGCTAGGTTGGGTGCTGCCTAATTCATGAACTGTTGAAATAAAGCCAGTAAGATCTTTAAAATTTACTTAGTTGAATCTTGCATTTTAGCAGGAGGTAACAAATTTAAAAAGATATTTACAAAACATAAGTAATAGGAATGTAGCTTAGAGCTCCAAGCAGGTTCTTTAACAGTGGTATTAAAAAGCAAGATCCCACAGAGTAAATTTGAACTAATTAGAATGATCAAAGGATTCATGAATTGGGCAGCCTCCCATCTAGCAAGTAGAAGGGAGCTTTAGGGATTATACAAAATGGAGTTTTTTTTTTTTTAATTTTTATTTATTTATGATAGTCACAGAGAGAGAGAGAGAGAGAGAGGCAGAGACACAGGCAGAGGGAGAAGCAGGCTCCATGCACCGGGAGCCCGACGTGGGATTCGATCCCGGGTCTCCAGGATCGCGCCCTGGGCCAAAGGCAGGCGCCAAACCGCTGCGCCACCCAGGGATCCCCAAAATGGAGTTTTTATGAAAAGGAGGATGAGGCTAGAAAGTTACTAGAAAAGGAAAAGAAAGGATTGTTTCAGGCAAGATCACCTTCCTGTGCGGAGAATGGCAGGGAATCTTATTATAGGGCAGATTAATATTTTGATGGTTTCTAACACTACTATCAAAGATTTTAGAAAAATCATTGAGAAAATAAGACCTTGATATCTCTGTAGCTCTATTTCTATATCTGTATACATAGTCAATAGTTAAAGGACTGTGATTCTTTACCAAAAATTATACATACTCCAGGCCAGGCTCACTTCCTGGATATTAGAACCTATCAAATCTTACAAAGTTTTTACAGCCCAAGAAATAAACAAAACAAAAAAATATACAAAATTTGAGACATCCAGACTGGATTCACTGTTTTACTCTTTTAACTTAATAAAATAAGGATACAGTACTCACTTTGTAGGATTATTGTAAAGGTAAGATTGATGAAATAAAATATATTTTCTTTTCTTTGTTCAATTACTTGTATTAAATTAATTTAATGTGCTTTACTTCCCTCTTTTGAAGACTGGAGGGTAATACTTTTTTGCCTGATTAATTTGGGGTAAAGAAAAGAATGTGTCACTTACGGACTTATATGTCTTGGTATTCTAGTTTTCTACATGCTTTGCTTTATATTTTAGTAATCTTCTGAGAAAGGCAGTTTTAGGTCCATTTGATAGATGGGGTACCGAGCTTCAGGGAGGGTTAGGTAAATTGTCCTGAATTATACAGTGAACACAGGGTAGCGATGATTGAGTCAAATAAGGCTTTACCTGGTCTATTTTGGGTGCTCAAAAAGGCAAAGGCATGTATACAAAAAGGATTCAATTATTCAGGCCCAATCTCTGAAACTCTTTACTCTTTGATTTTATACCTAAAAGACTATATTCACTCAAAGATCCAAGCCCTTTGATAAGCATAAAAAGATAACAGAAGTGGAACAATAGACCATTATTCCAAAGGAATAATTTGCATTCATGAAATTTCCAGGCTACTTCCCACTTTATGGTCAAACTCTCTTTTTTCCTTGATTGTCTTGTAAATGACTAAATTGATATGTAGAAGTTTTTCAAATGTACCCATTGGGTAATAAAGTATATTCTAGAATTGAGAACCTATTTTAAAACTGTTGACTAAAATGTTCATCCGTTGGGGCACCTGGGTGGCTCAGTAGTGAGCATCGGCCTTTGGCTCAAGGAAGCTCAAGGGCATGATCCCTGCTTCTCCCTCTGCCTATGTCTCTGCCTCTCTCACATGTATGAGAGACATATATCTCTCATGAATAAATTAATAAAATCTTTCAAAAAATAAAACAAACATAAATGTTCGTCTGTTAAACATCAAACTCTGCCTCTGGACTAGACACACAATGCATTTGACCACAGGGCATAACCTCAAAATCCAAGATTCACTTATTTCCAGAGTTGAGAAAAAACTTTTCAAGTCCTTAGTGTGTTCCAGAGCCTAAAGCAAGAAGACAGTCAACTTTGGAATTGGGCTTCTGGGCAAACTCATTGGTTCAGCTCACACACAAACAAGGATGTTGTATTTACTCAGTAAGATCATTATGGGATATATGGTCAGGTGCCCAAAGTTCTAAGCAGTTGGAAGGCAAGGAAATATTTAGAGTCTAAAGGGCAGAGCTTCTTAGAAGTCAGCTTACCAAAGGAGCCCCACGTGTTTGACAGAGAGAGTAAGAGCAGCATTTTGCTTAGACACTTGTCAGTGACTGGAGGTTCACTATCAGTTTAAAGAGATGGGTGGAACTAAAGTTAGCTTAAAAATCCCCACTGGGTGGAGTCTGAGTAGAAGTACCCTGAATTTCTCACACTGAATTCTGACCTATAAGTTTTTAAAGAAATCCTAAGAGATTTCTCTTCTTTAAAGGAGACGGGAAGCTGTGGACCACATCATCGGAAACCTAGCTGGTAAGCACAGAGACGCTGACAATACACTCCGTACACCGATATACAGTCTGTGATTTTTCCAAAGGAAAGTTCTCTCTGCTAGAATCCTTGTTATAATGTTTTAGAGGTTTCTTCTACCAGCTTCTTCTCTTTTTATTTCTCCAAATTGTCTTCATAGAAATGTCACAATCTCCTAATGCCTCCCCCCTCTTTAACATGTTGGGTTAAATAAAGAGAACTTGACCAATGTAGTGAAGAAGAACTGCTGTCAATAGCATTATGCAATTCATTTAGTAAAAGATGGTTACATCTGACTAATTAAAGTTAATTCTTAGTTATTTGAGGTTAAATGAAAAAAATTCAGATCTCTACATGAGTATTAGGTCCTATGTTTTCTGGCCATTCATTGTCGTATGATACTATTAGTCACCTTCAATATTTTGAGAAGTGAAAATGTCTATTTCCTAAGCAGAGTTTCTTCCTCTTTCTTTTTATGAAATATTTGCCTAAGAATGGAAAGTTGATATACTTTTTTAAATAGCTGAAAAAGTTTTTTTTTTTTCCTTTTCTGCTTTTGTTTTGAGGAGGGTGGGGTGTTTTAGGTAGTGACAGAGCAAACGTGTTGATCTTATTAATGTGCTGCTCAACATGTAATTCATATAATCCTTGATATGAAATACAGTTGCCACAGTGAACAATAATGTAAAGAATACTGCTCAGTGTGCATGTATTAAGTGATGTTTCCTTTCTCAGTGAAAAGCTTTGCATTTTCTTTATAGTTTGCCTTGCCAGGTTCTAAACTTTGAACTTGTGTATAATCTGCTCATTTCAGGTATGAAACCTGAAACTGTGTAAACATTAACCACTGAGTGTTCATAGTCATTTATTTAACTATTTAAACTTAGACCCACAGGTGACTAGAAGATCCTGAATTCCAATTTTTTTTATAAAAGTTTTAGCTTTAATGTTACAGCTGCCTAATAAAACTGACAGACACAATTTACAAAAATTCCAAAAGCAATTTAGGGTAAAAATGGCAATTACCACTATAAGGCATTAATATTAAAAGGTATTATAAGCATATCTTTTATCTCTTTATAAAGGAGTTTACCTAATTAATTTCATTTGATTCTAACCATGATCCTCTGAAGAAAGTAGAACTTAGTTTTATATAATATGCAGCAGAGAGAAGTTAGGTGACTTGCCTAAGAACAAATGTGTATATATACCCACCTTTTTAACAAAATTAAAATTAAATATGCTTTGGAGTTTTTAAAATTTGGATTGCCTTTTTTTTATTTCAAAATAAAAGCAGGTCAATTTTTTTTAAAAAATGTGTTTGAGAGAGAGAGAGAGAGCATGAGCAGGGAAGAGGAGTAGAGGAAGAGGGAGAAGACTCCCCACTGAGCAGGGAGCCCCATGTGGGGCTCCATCCCAGGACGCTGGGATCATGATCTGAGCGGAAGGCAGATGCTCAACCTACTGAGCCACTCAGGTGCCCAAAAGCATGTCAATTTATTTGGAAATGGGAAACCTACACAAGGCATAGAATTATGGCTTGTGGAACATTGATTGTCTTAGCTGGCAGGGTGAGTGCAGAATGAAGCAGCAATTACTATGAGTTAATACATTGCTTCCCTGGAGTGAGAGCACTCTGGTATTGTGGGCACTGAGGACTGTATTCACTTCTGGTCTCTGCTGTGCAGTTTGGCAGGTGAAACCAGGTGTGTTTGCCCCAAAAGACTATTTCACCAGCAAATATCTCACTATCAGTGCAGGTGAGTTGTGACCTCTGGGCTGTGTGTGACAGGCCCACAAGTGGGAGCAGTCTCTTTAACCTTTGCCTGGCTGGGACTGGATTGGAAGGATTGATTACTAAGAGTAGATAGATTCATGCCTGCTGTATTTTGCAGATGTAGTACAAGGCTGAAACATAAAGAAGGAAGTTAGGGAAAAAAAGAGATAATGAGCCAAAGAAATATTTTTTAAAAATCATGAGGAAAGATAAAAGGAAAAATAAAATAAGAGGTACAGGAATTCTGTTTGTACATTCTACCCACATGCCGTGCCAAAGACGAGCACGGTTGACTCAGTTCCTCAAGTGAAGTGCAATCCCAAACAGTGGACTTTCTTATCCTTCTCTTATCTTTTTGTTCTACACTGTTGATTCCAGAGTTTATTCTGGAAGTGGAAGAAAATTATTCTGATCCTACAAGATTGCTATATGGATTAAATAAGAAACAAATACAAAAAAGGTAAAGAATTAATATTAATAACTTTTTAAGTAAAGAAGATTGGACTTTATTGGAAATATGATGGTAGCAAACTAATTTGTATATTTATGTAGGGAACCCATTCAGAGTTTATAGTCAAGATCAATGAACCCTCAAAGTTCTGACTCTCAAGAGACATTCCTAGATATAAGGCAAGATCTCTTGATTCTTAGTCTCATTGAAAATGTTTTTCGAATTAATTTTCATGTGATTGGCGTAAGAAGGATATCCCTCTATGAATAGTCATCAATTGTGTGAAATCAAGCTATTTTGTGCATTCTTATTAAGTTGATGTTTTAGGAGAACACTCTCCCTAAAAACCACTGCTCAGGAATGGAATGGCTACAAAGATAAACAAGATTTAGGTCTCCAGGTAGAATATATATAGTTCAGTAGGGTAGACTAGCAACTCAATTAAGCCACCATAAGTAATGGGTTTATAGTAAAAACACACTTAGTAGGCAGAAGACAACTCATGGGATTCTCAGGACAGCCAATTCCGTAGGGGCCTTCCACCTTACACACACTTTGTTGCATGGAAGGATTCAGTGACTCTCCAGACTGGCTGCTCCTGTCACCTTTCAGGAGACAGCTGTTTCATCCCCTGCCATTGCATAACTAAGTTGATTCTTAATTTTGCTGAAATCACTTCATATTAACAATCAGTGGTTCTGTTTGACTTTGAAAAAAATGAGTCACTTGTGACAATACTCCCTCTAGACCCCTTTATCATTGCCTTCCACGATGTTTAAAAATTTTTGCTCCTGTTTCAAATTGAATGAATATCTGTACCTCATAGCTCAGATTCCTGGAAGAATTTGATTAGATGCTTAGCTAAACACCATCATGATTGTTTGGCTAAAGCATTCACAGCAAGTCACTCACAGACCATTGACAACACAGTGCATTGTCTCCAGTGGGTCAAGTATCTAAGAGACATCTAATGATTTGTAACCAGTCAATAGATGATGTCAGGTGGCGGAGACATAGTTATCTCTATTCAAAAGGCAGATTATTTCATCAGAAGGCAATAGGTGGGAACCTAGGCAGAATCAAGTTGTAGGCATGGCAACATATTTCAGCTTTCCCAACCATAGAGGCATCTAAAAAAATAATACTGTCTGGCAGGATTCATTACTTATGAGTAAAGGTGTGCTCTTAACTGTTACAGGTATCCAGAGGGGGAAAAACTACTTTTAGTTGAGACACATGAGGGCCTCAGGGGAGAGGGGGGAAAAGTAGCCTTTGAACTAGAGCTTTGAAGGGGACTAGGATATAAATATGTAGAAAGGGAAGTAGAACATTTTAGGCAAAGGAAATGACATGAGAAAAACCAGAGATAGAAAGTTTCATGAAAGAGACAGATAATTTAGTATGGTCAGAAACTGAAAGAACAACCAACATCAATGTTGAAATCATTGACTTTTGTACAAAAACATGGATTGGAGCAATTGGGAGCTATTATTGGCATCAAAGCTAAACACATGCTCAGATCAAGCTCAGTATCCTTATATGAGAATGTACAGAATAGCTTACCAGGGGAGACCACTGGCAACTGAGAAAGGAAGAGGTCAGATATATAAGTAGAATTCAAGTTTAGAGAATGGGAAGCATGCTTGTTTTACTGGCATTGTATGTGCAACTCTTTATTGCCAAAAGTGTGATGGTCGGAGTGAGAGACAGGAGGGTGGTAAGTAGAAGTAGATGATTGAACTGAGGTCTGAGAGCCTCATCTCTGTTAGTTTTAGTTGGTTCTCAGGATTTCTAGGCTTTAAGTATAGTCTACGAGTTGGAAAATATCGAGCTTATATCTTGTGATCTAATTTTCTTCTGAGCTACATATCTAAACATCCAATAGCCAGTTTGTTATTTCTACCTCAAACTTTGTATCCTAAATAGAACTTTGATTTCCCCCCTTACAATGTTTCTTCTCTAAGTATTTCTTATTTCACTACTTTGAACCTATTTCCACAGACCCCTCACCAGAGAAAATCTATCTACCTTTCCCCCAAAATATATAATGAATCCACACACTTCTCTGCTTTTCTCCTCATCACATTTAATCCACCATCATTTTTCCCTGGAAAATTTTAGTAATAGCCTGAATTTGCCTATCTTTTTCAAGTCCTTCTAACTCATCAGAGAGTAGAAAAAGTGATTTTTACTTCATGTAAAATTACATCCTATCACTTTCCTACTCAAGATACTCCAGCAATTTCCCATTAAACTTGGAAAAATATCCAAATTCCTTTCTGGCTTCAAAGTTCTTCATAATTCTGCCCCTGCCTCATACTTCCCTAGTGCCTTAGCTGATCAGGCCAAGCCGATCCCCACCTCAGGATCTCTCTACTTTCTGTCATCTCTTCCTGGTCTTCACATGTTTGATCCATAATATGATTCAGATATGCATGGATATCCCTGCCTCAGAGAGGTACCCTCGCCCTTGCCATGGAAGTCATTCCATATCCTCTTGACTATCCCATTATTCTGCTTTTTTTTTCTTTTTTACTCACAGCTCTTGAAACTCTGAAATTATGTTGTTTAATCATATTTTCCATTTTCCGCTAAAAATTAAACTCTAAAAATTTATTACTTATACTCCATCTTTTACACTGCTCTTCCATCAGTGCTTAGAGCTACATGGTTGGTGTTCAACAAGTGTTTGGAGTAATGGAGGGGTGTGTAAGTGAAGCCACAAAAGTATGAATTTGTAGATCAAGCTACCTGAGAAAATTTTTCTTCTCTAATACTATTCTTTCTCAATTTCAAAAAAACTAAAACTTCAGGAAATAGAAATAAATCAATATAAAGAAAGCTTGGGTAAAGTTTAAGAATGTGTAGTTAAATTTCTGTTGTTACTTTTTCCCTCCAGAAAATTAAGTTTTCTTTCCAAAATTGTGAAAAATTTTAAATGATGATTAAACAAAGCAAAATGTAGTTTCAGAGAATATTACAGGGTCCTGCTTTGTTCTAAGATGGAATGTATAGTTTTGAAAGATAAGTTTTTCATTATCAGTAACAGGAAGAGCTCTTTGGTCTTCACATGGCAAAAATTATTAACATTATTTAAGGTAAAGTTACTTTTTTATCAATACTGTTTGCATTCGCAATAAAGACTTTATTAAGGTTCTAGTGTATATATATCTCCTTAATTCTAAAACTATGATCCAAGAACCACTGGGATTAAAATAGTGGAGTGGAAATAGAACAGCGAGAAGGACAAATTAGGTGGGGCACTTTTCACAAAAGCATCTTTATTTTTCCCCCTCGTAAGACATCTAGAGGAAAAGGTGATGAAATTATATGTGTTTGAAAGTCACTAATTTGATCCATTTTCCAAAAAATAAGAATGAAAAGAGCTAACATTTATTATGATCTTACTCTGTCCTGACAACCATTACCTAATTTATTCCTTTCAACATCTCTAAGTTACTATCATTTTCTTTATTTCAAACGTGAGTAAAACTCAAACATGAAGTTTAGTGCTGTTTGATTAATTACATTATTTCTGAGGTTGGGAAGATGAGACTCTTATTTAAGACAAAAGGTTCTTTACCTAAAAGGCTAATTTTCTACAGAAAAAAAGGATGGTGGCTAAATTATTTTTAATTCTTTTCATTTTTAGAGAAACAACTTGTAATGGAGCCTTTACCACTTGAGTTACCAGCTGACACAGTGCAACGCATCGCATCTGAACTTAGATGTCACCCAACAGATGAGAGGGTTGCCCTCCGCCTTGATGAAGAAGATAAGCTGAGGCACTTCAAGGAGCATTTTCATATCCCCAAAATGCAAGATCTACCTGCAAGTAAGAACACTGAAAAGGATTTTATTTTTCTTAATTAATTTATTAATTCATTTTTGCTCACACACATGTTTATCATAAATCTTTGAAATCATTGTTCTGTTATATAATAGAGCTATTGTAATTATGACTAAAAAACAGCAAGTTCCTTGGTGCTACTAAATCAACCTGTCAGCCTACCTTAGCTTCAGATTCTTTATGTTCCTTTTCTTCTTCTGAATAAAATACGTACAGGGTTTTTATACTGTCATCTACCTCTTTGAACAATAGAGTGACTGATTGAAAATTATAGGCAGACGCATTTACTTGTTCTTTAAGAACTTAGAGCTCAAAACAATTTCTTTTCAATACAGTATTAGAATATCTCTTATTTTGTGGCACTTAGTTTATTATAACATGATATGTGTCTTAGAGGCAATATTATTTTGGGATTTGGATATATTAAGATGTTATGTGAATAACCATCTTTGTGCTGTAAGTAAAGATGGCAAGTATAAGACAAAAAAAAAAGAAAGAAAGAAAAAGAAAGAAACAATCAATAGCTAAGAAAGGCAATACTGCATTGTTGTCTTTTAAATAATGTCAGAAGCTGACTCTGTTCCTAGTTTGGGGGATGTCCTACTTTAAAAAAAAATAGTACAGATATAAAAAATAATGACTTTTTAAATATTTGACTTTGCTCCATTTTACATGAGATTGAATAGAATTGATCCACCAAAATGGTTTTCAGATACTTTATAATACAGTTTAACTTTCAGTTTTCTTTAGATTAAGTGAGGCAGATATAATTTTGGATACTCATAATCCAAAAGCATCAGCTAATATAATTTTATTTATTTTTTTTTTTAATTTTTATTTATTTATGATAGTCACAGAGAGAGAGAGGCAGAGACATAGGCAGAGGGAGAAGCAGGCTCCATGCACTGGGAGCCCGACGTGGGATTCGATCCTGGGTCTCCAGGATCGCGCCCTGGGCCAAAGGCAGGCGCCAAACCGCTGCGCCACCCAGGGATCCCAGCTAATATAATTTTAGAATGAGATTGGGTCACACATCTGTCCTATTTGGTGTATATGTTATTATGTAGCCCAGGAAGTTGCTCTGTGAAATTATAAAAGGATAAAATAAGAGATAGACCTATATCCAATTTAAAGTTTCTTAATATCAACTGAGGTAGACATTGATATAAACGACAGCTCTATGACCTAATAAAATGGGGTAAGTGAAAGGAACTTACATCTACAGAAAAAAAATCTAGGTCTTTCGAGAATCTAGAATGAAAGGACACTTTGATTTAAATTTTAAGGGATCAAAAGAACTTTATATGTGAAAAATGAAGAAGGTAAGTCTAGGGATACTGTTTCAATGATATGAGAGAAGGTTGCCTGGTGACATGCAGCACACAGGGTGGAAGTCCCCTGAAATACCCACGGCCCTCTTGAGACCAGTCAGCTCTGGTGACCCTGCCCCAATATGTTCTCCAGCCCATGGGCTGCCTGGGAGATTTGATGGGTTCCTAGCCTGGAGGCGACAGCAGAAGCCTGAGAGTACCACAGAGCTTTAGGTGGCCTTCAGAACATGCAACAAGAACTATAAATCAAGAATTAGGACACTACAACTTTATGAGATTTATTGGAAGTTGTAATTGCCTCAAGATTTAAAAAAAATAATAATAATTATATTCCTTTTCATGAATGATAGGAAAAGCAGACGTAGCAAAGTAAGCAAACAAAAATACTAACAAGACCTATCCAGTGAGGACAGATGATGGTATTACAGGGGGAAAGAAAAACATGACTCCAGCACCGGGGAGAGAAAGTGGCCGGTGGCCTAGTGTGGCTGCAGCTTGGGCTGTTTTGGGAAATGAGGCTGAATAATGGGCACATCCAGATACACCCGAACAATGACTACTTCTGCACATGAGAGGTGATGTACTTGGGGGTTTTGGTTTCTATGTCTGTCTTACTTTTCTTAAGGTGCCTTTCTTCTATATAATAGAAGGAAGGAGGGCTCAGCCCTGAATTTCAAGACTGTTGAAGGGGTACAGGGAAAGTTAAAACCCTATTTGAATTTATCACTTTTTCTGTTACTGAACCTAAGACTCATTGACTAACGTGACTTCATTCTCATGCTGAGTTACTTGCATGCCACAAAATATTAGTTACCTTTTCACATTCCTCTCTGTCTTGGAACTTCCTTTCTGTCCCATCTCTCCATGGCTCAATGGATTTGAAAGACAATTAACAAAGTCCATCCTGTTTGTCCAGGGAGGCACTGTTGTCTGAGATTGCTGTGACTTCTTGCTCTAACTCTAGCTGTGTGAGTTTAAGAAGCAAGCAGCCTCTCAGAACCAAAGTTCCTCCATGTGGAAAGCTCAAACACTGCTCCAGAACCTATAGGGACATGCTGAGCATGAAAATGAGATTATGTTAAGTGAGCCTAAGAAAAGGCCAGCAGGTTTAGTTTCCTTGCCTCTTTAATACAGACTTTTGACTTCAATAGAGATTTTTAATACTGGTTCAAGACAGGACTCTTTTACCAAGAGTTAAGATAATTTAATCAGAACCCAGGTAAAAATAGCATTATATATATAATGACTTCATTAGACTTAAGTGTTGACTCTAGTGTCCTGATTACCATTATAATATTTGTTTAATTAGATATTTAATAGGAAGTACAAAAATTACAATCTAGGATAAAAATTCCTGATTCTTTTTTTTTAAGATTTTGTTTATTTATTTGAGATAGTGAGACAAAGCACTAGCAGGGGGGAGGGGCAGAGGGAGAAGCAGACTCCTTGCTTAGCAGAACCCTGGGATTATGACCTGAGCTGAAGGCAGATACTTACTGACTGAGACACTCGGTGCCCCAAATTATTCCTGATTCTTAATGCAATGTAAAGAGAAGGAAAATGAATTGATTTAATAAAAAATCTGAACAATTTATCTGTTTAAAAAATATAGTTTTGAATGATGTCAAAATAGACGTCTTTAACCACAGGAGTTCTTCTAAATTCATTATTGTCAAAGTCTGTAGGTTCCTGAGCAGCCCAAAGAGGATTACCAGGGAATTTACTGGAATGTGCAAGTTCTTGGATCCCAAACCAGAATAACTAAATCAGGGACTCTGAGGGGACCCCACTCATCTGTTTTAGATCACTTAGGATGATGCTACAGAGAGATAATCAGTTAATTCTTATTCTCACTACATTCCCTCTAGGTGATTTTTCCTTTGCAAGGATCCATTCTTTCAACAAGTATTTATTAAGCACTTAACTCTCTTCAAGACACTATTCTCAGAACAGTTTATCAGTGAACTAAAGAGCAAAGTTATCACATATTTGAGTTTTTATTCTAGTGTAAGGAGACAGAAAATAAAAACAATGTGATGTATACTCTACTCTCAGGCAGTGCTCTAAGTGCTGTGAGGCCTGCCAGGGTGTGAGTAACGTTCTTTTACTCAGGGCCATCTGGGAAGGAAACCCTGATGAGCTGACACCTGAGCAGAGACAAGAATGAGGTGAGGAAGTGAACCTCATGATTACAGAGGTGAAGACGACCCCGGGGGGGACAAAGTTCACCAGGCTCAGAGGCAGGTGGTGTGCAAATTTCCTCCCCCTTTCTTTTTGACAGATAAGAATCCATCATCATGATCATCATCATCATCAATATATAAATAATAAATAAATAATATGTGTAATACATTATTATTTATTATTATAAATATATAAATAATTAACAATAAAACCTTCCAGGAACATCCAAAAATGGTATTGCCTCTCAAATTAATGCAAGAGACTAACATAACGCTAAGGACAAATGTTCTTTGGTAACTCTGAATAATGAAAAGCAAAGAGCATAAATAAACAAGTTTTGAGCAAATGAAAGGATCATGACTCCCAATATAGGCTTTAAAGATTCCAAGGGAAGGCTGTAGGCACAGCTTGTGCATTTCCGGTATTATATCATTAAATATAATGTTTCCTCGGGGTTTCTAAGAGAAAGTTCTAGCAAAAGAAGTCTAGTTTTTTTTTTTTTTTCTACTCCTAGATAGTTTTGAGATGTTGTTAAAGAAAAGGATCAAGATTATTTGTATTCAGCTGGTATTGCACTTATGTTCAACATTGTTCTAAAGACCATACCCCCAAAATAACTCACACACACACACACACACACACACACGCATATTCCAATGCATGTACAAAGAAAAATGAAGATACATGCAAAGACATAAATATTGGAAAGGACCTGTCTAAATTTCTTGAAATTATTCCTATTTAGAATATACTTATTCCTAAATCTCTGGGAGGATATTGGACAGTTCCATAAGATAAATTGGTTTTGCAGAGATACAAAACAAATGTTTTATGGTAACTTGATTTAATAGACAACTTAATAGATAACTTAATAGACAACTTAAGATACTTAATAGACATAACAAATATGTCTATTTGTCAAGTTACCAGACTGACTTCCACTTCTATACACATGCCCTTCAGAAATAAAGGCTCTTGTCTCATTGACATCTTTGCTCATTTGCTAATCAAACATTTTTCCTTCCTTCTTTGAATTTGCGTATCTTAATCCAGTGCTTGACATTTGTTTTGTATAAACTCCTTGGTCATTTGCTTTTCTTAAGTTTTAATTTTCTCTCTGTGCGTGAGATTTACTGCTCCTATGCATTTTATTTTTTAATTGATTTTAATTTTTTTAAGACTCAGATATATCAACAACTCGTTTTCTTTAAGGAATTTTAAGTGAATTTGCTCAGTCCACATAACCAGACGGTATAACCAGAAATGGATTCCAAATTTTGTGACTCCTGCTCCACTTCTCTCAATTCAAAGCTATTACTTTTTAAAAAGTTATTAGCACCTGGCTGGCTTAGTTGGTAGAACATGTGACTCTTGATCTCGGGGTCATGAGCTCAAGCCTCACGTTGGGCATAGAGCTTACTTAAAAAAAAAAGAAAAGAAAAGAAGAAGAAATTACTCAATTGAGTTGTGATCTACCATACTATAGAATCCACTTTGTTTTATGCCCTACAAGATAACTCCAGGATTATTTATCTTAAAACTGAGAGTTTGTACCTTTTGACTATTTTCACCTCTTTTGGCTACCTTTCACGCTGCATCTTTGGCAACCACCACCAATCTGTTCTCTGTGTCTATGAGTTCACTTTATGTATTCATTCATTCATCCATTTATTTGATTCCACAAATAAGTGATATCGTACAGTATTTATTTGTCTTTCTCTGTCTGACTTCTGTCATTCAGCATTTCAAGTGCACAATTCAGTAAATGTATATAGTTTGACCACCATCATCACAAACCCAATACTTTACTCTTTTTTTCCACCCGCACCCTCCAAGTGGCCAGTAACCTACCAAACCTGCTGCTACTTTGCTCTATATAGAAGGTCATTAAATCAGAGAATGTCCTTACCAGTAAATAATATTTGAGAGTATTTTTACACAGAGTTGTTTTAAAATGATTAAAGAAGATGATTTAGATGATACACACTTTATGTAACACTTCCCAAAGCTAGCAATTTCCATTCCCTGGGGTCCAGGCAACTAAAAAAATGGGGTGGGAGGCAATAAGCTTTTATAGGACAAGGAACAAAGAACAAAGAAAAGTAGAAAATATCTGATTTGCTGGGGCCCTGTAGTCAAACTTGTTTGGGGAAGGAGGGAATAAGGAAAGAAGTGTAGAGTCCAGCATTGGCTTAGCATTCGAGGATGGGCTGACACTATATTCTATCTTTCTGGTCACACACAACATTATTAGGAATAGGAAACTTACCTATGTTTTGGTTTGCTGATGTGCCATCCTGGGCAGGAGCAGCACCATCTTGGGCCTAGAAAGTTATTTCAACAGTACTCCTATCACTGCTCCTTTCACTCTCAAATATTTCCCTCTTTCAGTTTTATCACATACCCGGGAAAGATGAGTAAATTGTCAGCCAACTTTAATAAGTTAAATTGAGTGCTATCCAAAGATCTACTATTACCGTGACTTTGTGATATTTATCCTGTTAGATAAAATTGGCATAGAAAACTGCCATGCTTGAGTTTGTCTCCAGGACTTCCATGTAATAGAAAAGAGCCTCTTCAGTTCAACTATTGTTAGGCTCAGAAGTTAGTGACAAGTGTGAGGTATCAGTGAATGAAATGTAGGAAAGTATGCTTTTCAGCATAATAGAATCTTTAATGGAAGCTGGCATGTTAAATAAAGGCTTTATCCAGCTTTAAAATGACATATTTATGACTATGTGATTTTAAGAATGACTTTTATATCTGATTTCCAAAAGTAAAACAAATAAGAGTATTTCTCAGTTAAAAGTTTAATTTTAGGGCAGCCCGGGTGGCTCAGCAGTTTAGCACTGGCCTTTGGCCCAGGGTATGATCCTGGAGACCCGGGATCAAGTCCCACATCAGGCTCCCTGCGTGGAGCCTACTTCTCCCTCTGCCTGTGTCTCTGTCTCTCTCTCAAGAATAAATAAATAAAATCTTTTAAAAAATTAAGACAATCTTTAAAAAAAAGTTTGATTTTATAGATACTTTGAACTCCTCATTATACTTGTATACTGCAAACCCATGGACTTCTCACTTTGTCTTTCCTTTTGTATTTGACTATTTGCTCCCTAAAAGCAGGGACTGTCATATTTCTCTGTGTATGAGTGGGAGTCATATAGGCAGACCCTATGGTGGAGGTGGCCAGTAAGGTCTTATCTCTCAGAAAGAACAGCATTTGCAAAGACAGAACAAAAGAAAGCATAGTTGCTGAAGAGTTAGAAAATCTGTGTGTGTGCACATGTATTTTATTTGCAGGATGCTGTAATTTCTGCTGCATTTATACATAGCTGTGGAAAATATTTTAGTTTGGAACCACAAACTTGTATATTAATGTCACTAATTTCATCAACAAGTGTAGAGTCATACTGAAGAGGACAAAAATAGAATTAAGGAAATGATTAATATATTTTTGCAGAAATCTAAAAGGAATTGTAAAAATCTGAGTAAATGCATTGGAGGTGAAAAAAGAGAGAAGATTCAAGAAATATTTTCAGTAGTCATTGAATAAACCTCAATTCATTATTCATCGAATAAACCACCAACTGGGATCTAGGTTCAGTTCTTGCAATTTTGTTATACTGTTTAGTGTTAGGTCCATTGAGGCAGGGCTGAGCTCAAAAGTTCATGCAAGCTTTATATAATCATTCTCTAAGCTCTCAATAAGGCCTAAGAATTTCCTGCTCCCAGGAGCCCATCTTTATTTTCTTCTGGCTAGACAACTGCAACTTTAATTCATCCTTTTTTATGCACTTTCTGTGACTATGCTTGCCTTCAGTGCCCAGAAGCAAGAGGACAGAGGGAGAATAAATCCATTAGAGTTATCCAACAGTCTTAAAACCATTCATCCTCTGGTTAGAGAAGGTTTTCCTGTCTTCATGATTTGGGTGCCTATGCAGCCACTATTACTATAACTCCCACCACTGTCACAGGATTGACCAGTGGTTACCATGAAAGAGAACAAAAATGAAAGAAAATGGAAAACCAAAAAGATTTCTCTCTTTCTCTCTCTTTCTCTTTCTCTCTCTCTCTCTCTCTCTCTCTCTTCTTTCTCTCTCTCAGGATCTTAGTTATTCTCTCTACAACTCTGAAGAGAAATAAGGATAGTGGGCTTCTCTTGGAATTCTTATAATTCACACTCACTAGGTAGTTTGGAGTTTCTGGGCTCTCTTTGAAAGCAAGCCCTAAGAGATTCCTCAGAAGTAGAAGGAAAATAAACTAATGTCAGTTTGGTAATATTTCAAATTCTGGTTTCAAAGTACTTCCCCAGTATACTTATTATTATTTATTTTTCAAAATCCTCAGATTCTAAAATGCTACTCAATACATTTGACTTACATTCAATGTGTCAGAATGTACTTCTCTATGTCAAATTTTGTCTTAGTTTCTCTAAAATAGAAGGCAAGAAATGTTTTTCTGTGGTTCAAGAAAAGCACTAAATCTAAACTATACTTAAAAGAAAGAATATTTATTTAAAAAGAACTTCTCTTTTTTTAAGTTTGTTAGCAAGCTAGTTTTTCATTCTGATGACCAGAACCAGAACTAGGCCTTGGGAATTTTGAAATGCAGTACTCTATGTGTCATATAATAAAAGTACTAAGTCTTGGCTCCCATTGGTTTGCATCTGGAGATTAATTGTTTATTATTTTTTAAAGATTTATTTATTATTTATTTGAGAGCGCACACACGTATGTGAGTGTGGGAGGGGCAGGGGGAGAAGGGGGGGAAAAGAGAATCTCAAACAGATTCATGCTGGACACAGAGCCCAATGTGGGGCTCAATCCCAAGACCCTGAGATCACAATCTGAACAAAATCAAGAATCAGAGGCTTAACCCACTGAGCCACCCAGGTGCCCTTGGAGATTATTTGTTTATTGATAAAATTTTGACCAAGTTCCCCAGAGGAGTATGGTCTCAGAGATTTATAGACTTAAGCATCAATCCCAGTTAAGCATCCCAATTGCCATGATTCAATTCAGTATTGCCAGCAAGAATAACAACTAAAACCCAACACAATAGTGCCACAAGTGTTTAGATTGAGACAATTTTACAATTAGACTGTTTTAATCCACTAAATTCATATGATCTGCTTATAATCTTCTTGGTATTATCAGGGTTCCAAATAATCAAAACACAAATGAAACAAACACAGCTTGAATCTCTGTGCTTTCCATTACTAATGTAATAAAATCAGCAACAATTCCACGTTCACCAATCTGTGAAAACACTGTATATCTTTGAGGAGGATCTTTTTAAAATTTTTCCTTTCTTTTCTTTAAATTTGAGAACAAAATTCCTTGTATAAAATAAATGAACAAAAAACTCACCTCAGATTTATCAAATGGACATAGTATGTTAAAACTTTAGCCACTTCTTAAGAAAATAGGAAGGAAGTGGAATTTTCTTGTTCAAGAGAAAAACATCAATTAAAACTAACTACATTTAAAATGAAGGATTTTTTTTTAATTAGAAGAGAATATGTTAGCAAACTAGTTTTTTTATTCTGATGAACAAATATTTATTAATCTGATAATAAACATTAAAATTACACGGAACAATCTAAAAAGAAATTTGCAATGCTGAAAGGAAATGTTTACAATTACTTTACATACTGACACTCCTATTTAATGTTGTTTTATGTGCATAGAGTACCCCTATGGCATACATAACAAAGGTATGCATTGCCATTATAAACAAAACCATTAACAATTGACTTCTTTTTTATAAAAAGTTCATTTTAGAGGATCACCTGGGTAGCTCACTAGGTTTGGCTCAGGTCATGATGTTGGGGTCCTGGGATCAAACCCCATGTTGAGCTCTCTGCTCAGTGGGAAGTCTGTTTGTCCTTCTAGCCCTGCCCTTCACCCCTACTTGTGCTTGCTCTCTCTCAGATAAATAAATAAAATATTTTAAATAATAATAATAATAAATAAATAAATTTAGTTAGAAAATATTTACATAAACAAGTCATTTTTAAAATCTTTGGAATTTTCCTTTGTTTTCAGTCAAATGATAGAGTAACTTCTAAGTTTTCTCTTTCTTTCTTTCTTTCTTTCTTTCTTTCTTTCTTTCTTTCTTTCTTCTTTTCTTTCTTTCTTTCCTTATTTAAATTTTTGTTCAGATTTTATTTATTTATTTGAGAAAGACAGAGATAGCGAGAGAGAGTCCCAGTGGGAAGGAGAGGGAGAAGCAAGAGAGCCTGATGCAGGATGGTCCTAGGACTCTGGGATCATGACTGGAGCTGAAGGCAGATGCTTAACCAACAGAGCCACGCAGACACCCCATAGTTTTTCTCTTTAATTTATAATAAGGAAAAAATTAAATTGCTTTATAATGACTCTACTAACCTTGCTTTCGAATGATTTCACATGTGTTTTATTCTTCAGTCTTAAAATACCTTAAATGGACTAATTAAATTGTAAATTATAATAACTAGTTGCTATATTAAGTTAAAAGCAAGGTCTCTTCTGTGACCTTCAGTAATTCAGTTAAACTTGAGAAATCTCAGTTTTGTTTTGGTTTTAATATGGAGGCTAGTGCCAGGCCTTCTGAAATGTGGCCATATAAGGAATTATTTGGAAAAATTTTAAAATAACGTCTATAACCAGGCCCACTCCAGACCAGTTAAATTGGAGTCTCTGAATCAATCCTAGGCACTGTATTTTTGTAAACTAGTACATAAATCCGAATAAAATATACAAAGGTCATAAATATTTATTTTTATATATTTACTTTTAAATTATCATTTCATGAGTAGATGATCATAACTAGTTTAAAAAATATTATACCTACATATGTATGATTTTAAAATAAGTAATGGTTTATCTCTTTAAAGAAAACAGCTGGTACTGGTATCCAACAATGTATTTGCAATTTGGTTAATATTTAGCCAACTTTGATGACATCAATTGGATGCTTCAAACATATTGAGTATATTTTTTTGGGGAAGGCATAAAACTTTACTCAAGCCTTTAGAGTAGTTACAACTCAAAATTTAAAATAGCTTTATTAGCATGCCATCAATTACTATATTAAGGGGACATATTTCTTTTCAGTTCAGTGAACCCCACTAAAAAGTAGCAGAATTTAAATCACTTCAAAAGGACCCTACCTGAGAAAACTGCTTGCTGGTTTATGGTAACATCAGCAGAAAGAATCTTGAATACATTGTCAAGAGGTGGGAGGTATCAGTGGCGGGTAAGATCAAGGTTATGAACTGGAGTGCATGCAGTACTTCAGGCACCTGGAGATTGGAGGACTCCAGTCAGGAGGAACTTCTATAGGATCCATAAAAAGTATGTTCTAAGGCAAAGAGCTACTAATAACATAAAGACGCCAAAGCCAGATTAATGTTTTCTTGCCTATATTATTTATTTCCTCACTCCATTGGAGAGATTAAAGGCAGCAGCAGTGAGTAACAAGAGAAAACAAAACAAACTACAATAGACATATCCCTTTGTTCCAAACTATGTTTCTTTTTTTTTTTTTTAATTAGATCAGCCCTAAACTGAGGATGGGGAGAAACTTTAAATCTGAAGTAATGTTGAAATTTTGATTTATATTTAAGAAGCAAAAATGAAACTATTCCTGGATTAGTCTTGGAATGTGTATAAATAAACTAAAAGAGTAAGAAAGTAAGGTCTAGAGTGATGGACATTTTTGATGCAATAAAGTGTTACTCAGAAGCAATCAAGTGAGGGACACCTGGGTGGCTCAGTGGTTGAGCGTTTGCCTTTGGCTCCGGGCATGATCCTGGAGTTCCAGGATCAAGTCCCACATTGGGTTTCCTGCATGGAACCTGCTTCTCCCTCTGCCTATGTCTGCCTCACTCTCTCCCTCTTTCATGAATAAGTAAAATCTTTTAAAAAAAAATAAAAGAGCAAATAAAAATGTAATATTAAAAAAAAAAGCAATCAAGTGAATTTCCAGAATCATGAGCTCTAGAGCAGCAATCTTTGTGACAAATTCACAAGAATCATGAGCTCTAGAGCAGCAATCTTTGTGACAAAACAAAACTTCCTAGACAAATGGCCCTAAAACTATTGACTTAATGACCACTTGAGGTGAGGCCTGTTTGTAGAATGCTGAAACTCTCGAGCTTTTCGACTACTTGAAAACAAGTGTACCTTTAAGGAGGACGTTAGGGGTTGAATTGTGTCTCCTAAAAGTGAAGATATTGAAATTCTAACCCCTAGTACCACAGAATGTGACCTTATTTTAGAGATGGAGTCTTTAAAAGATGTAGCCAGGTTAACTGAAGTCATATGAATACAATATGAATTATAAGAAGGGGAAATTTGATGACAGAAAGAATTATAATATGAATTAATACAATATGAATTATAAGAAGGGGAAATTTGGTGACAATTTTAATACAATATGAATTATAAGAAGGGGAAATTTGGTGACAGAAAGATACACAGGTGTCATACATGGAGAACACCTGTGAACATGAAGAGGAGCTTTGACATGTCAGATAGAGAAACCTCTCTCATAGCCTCCTCTCATAGCCTGGAACAAACTCTGCCAACACCTAGATTTGGATGTCTAGCCTTCAACACTGGGAATCATATATTTCTATGACTTAACCACTCAGTTTCTGGGACTTTGTTACAGAAGCCCTAGCAAACTAATACAAAGCATTTATAATAACATTGATGCAGGCAGGCTGGTCAGAGGACCCTGAGAAGGGGTCGTCCCTTAGGACTAGCCAAGCGGGTCTTGATTTTAGGCAGAGTGGAAATCAAATATGAGCCAGCAGGAAGTGAAAGCAGAGTTTACCGAAGACATATATAGAGAGAGGTAGGGATGGAGTACCCTGGAGACTCAGAAAGGAAAAGAGCATGAGTTTTATCTTTGCTTCAGGTCTGGGGTTTTTACTGGGGATTGTGGTCTGATGCACATGTCCTCTTAGGCATCCAGAAACTGGTCAGAGCAAAGACAGGGTCCAGGTGTCTTTCCTTAGTCACTCATTCCCTGAGCCGGGGGTTTTGGTGTCAAGGTGTTGGTTAGTGGTCTTGGAGAACATTTATGATGAGTCCCGCCCGGTCACTCCCTAGATGTCAACTATCCAAAGATAGCATTATCCCTTTGTCCCTTATGAGGAGGACGCATTCCATTTGCATTACAAGGCATGTGTCTAGGGGGGGTGGGGGTGCAGGCCCTAGCTGCTGGAGAAAGGAAAAAAGTAACTTTTTTTATGGAGTTCTTCGGTGGCCCTGTCTTAACAGGAAGCAAATATTCCCAACTCAAAAGGTATTTACAGAACATGGAGACTTGACTGATAAAGGAAATGCATGTACTCTTTCAACATGCCCAATCCATGCTAGAATTTGGAGAATGACCTTAGGACCAGGATCAGAAAACATTTTTTGCAAGAACATTCTGTGAGAACACAGTCATGTTTATTTGTTTACATGTCGGCTAGGGCTGTTTTTATGCTTTAGTGACAGAAATGGGTCATTGCAACAGATTGTACAGGCCACAAATATTTACTTTCAGGCTTTTTGCAGAAAAAGCTTGCCTTGCCCTGTGACTAGAAAAAAATCATTGTTTCTGGGTGCTGCCTACAAGGGGACCAATTGAGCAAATGCAACAAATAGTTTGGTCTGGACACAAAATCACAGGATGCCTCAATAATGACACCTCAGTGTTTTCTCAGAATAGTAGACTAGGAGAGTATGGATCAAGAGGAAGACACTGAGACACTTTATTTACATTTTCATCCTTAAAATAGGATGGAGCCAAATCTAATGGAGGAAGATCTTCCTGAAAAAAAAAAAAAAAAAAGCCCACAAACACTAAAAGATGAAAACTTGAAGAAAAAAAAAAAAAAGTTGGTTACAGTCTTGAGGCATTGTGACATAACCAAGATTTGGGATCCATCAAAATGACATGTGTTAATAAAACAAAAGTTTATTTTGAAAAGGGAGAGGTTACAGTAAGCTCCTAAAGCATATATATTTTGGCAGAACATCAAATCCTCAATATGATAAAAAATGTCAAAAGACAGAGAATGTCCTGAGGCACCTGGATGGCTCAGTCAGTTAAGCATCTGCCTTTGGCTCAGGTCATGATCCCAAGGTCCTGGGATGGACCCCTGGGCAGGCTCCCTGCTCAGTGGGGAGTCTGCTTCTCTCTCTCCCTCTGTTCCTCCCCCCGCTTGTGCTCTCTCTCCCTCTCTCTCTCTCTCAAATAAATGAATAAAATCTTAAAAAAAAAAAAAAAAAAAAAGAATGTCCCAAGGAACAAGAATGAATGGTTTATGTTGATTTTTTAAAAATATTTTATTTAGTTATTCATAAGAAACACAGAAAGAGGCAGAGACATAGGCAGAGGGAGAAGCAGGCTTCCTGTCGAGAGTCTGATGTGGGACTCAGTCCTAGGACCCCAGGATCATTACCTGAGCCAAAGACAGATGCTCAACCACTGAGCCACCCAGGTGCCATGGTTTATATCAATCTTGACTAGACTTTGGAAGACAATGTATGTTTTCAGAAAGGTCATGAAACTTTCTGATGGAATATTAATACCAGAATCCACAAAATGTATAACAGCCAAGCCAGGCACTGAAAGACTAGAAAGTATGTTTTATCCAGAGTCCACCCATTGTCATGGGTATATTCCAGAAGACTGTAGACTTGGACTCTAGCCTAAAGAAGCAGTGGATAGATGATGATCAGTAATACTTGATGTAATAATCAATAACAATTGACATGACAACTTTCAGGATGAGTCCTGCCTGACCCCAAGGTCCAGCAAATACTGGCTATATTAACCAATGGTGTCCTCTTGGCACAAATACAGAATAACTCCTAGATATTCAGGGAATACATAAAGAATCCTGTAACTGAAGAAGATCCAGAAGCTGATCACAATTTGCGGATGCCATGTCCAACTTACTTTTCCATCCTTGTCACATAGGAAATAGGGAAAGAAGTGCTGGTCAACAACCAACAGTCCTGCTTACAGGACAGTCAGAAAGTCCTTGCACATGATATTTCTCAAATTCCCTCAGCTTAAGATATGCCAAGGTGCCACATTTTGGTGTTGTCGGTGTAGTCCTGCATCCCATCACTGCCAAGAACATTAGTTTTTAATAACAAACTTATTTATTTGTCTGGCACAAGAGAAGCCTACTCCCAAAGACTTTCATGTTGTATAGATCCAATGCGACTGAGTTGGAGTGTGGTAGGCTATCTCTTTATTCTTGTGGGGTCTTATAAAATACATTTTCTGGATACTCTATTGTGCCATGTGACATAATGCTAATTGAATTCTCTTCTAATGCCATTTGATGTGCATTGAGACTTTTTAAACATGCAACTCAATCAAGTAAGAGGAATGTAGTGAAAAGAGACGGGGAACCATACTTTTGCCTGGCCTGAGACAAGATAATTTAGTTTACAATTTTGCTTTTCTCTCACATTAAACACACTTTAAAAAAGACTAAGTATAAGCAGCTCACTGTGTATTTATAAAAGCATCAGCAATGAAAGAACAAGACGAGACAATGGGAGCAGAGATATGGCTGATTGGCTCCTCATGCTGGGTCATTGATGGGGCTGACATGCACAGAACATGTTTAGTCTTCAAACATGGATTGGATTGCTAATAAAACTGCATTTGTTGCTATCAAGGGAGAGTTGTGAGGTAGACAAATTACTAAAATCCCAATTTATTTGAATAAGACATAGATATAGAGAACAATTTGCCTGTCTATATATGGATATAGATAGATATAGATAGATATGGATATAGATATGTAGAGTGAAAAAATGTATAAATCTAATATCTCTACTTCAGATATGTAAATACTCATTTAGATATGTTTTATTTGCCTTTTCTACACCACCAGTTATTGCAGGTTAGTTTGTGCCAAGACTCTTGTAACCTAGCATCTCTGGATGGGCTGATGATACATTTACTATAAAAATTCTATTTTTAACTTTTTTTCTATTGCCCTTATCTATTTATGATTGGGAAGAGATGCTAATTTAGATTTCCTTATGGAGCACAATAAATAAGAGATCTCAACAATAGTTTTTATAAATGTAAATTGTATTTTAAAATATAAATGTGAAAGATTATTTTTCTGAGAACTTGATATTATCCCTGGGAAGAATTATGTTATTTATTATCCTTATTGGAGTTAATTATATTAATTATTTGTACTGAATTAACAATGCCAAATGGAAGAAGATTAATTAATTGAATAAGCATTTCATTTCTCTCTGTTTCAGTTGATTTATCTTTAGTGAATAAGGATGAAAATGCCATCTATTTCTCGGGAAATTCTCTTGGCCTTCAACCAAAACTGGTTAAAACATATCTGGAAGAAGAACTCGATAAGTGGGCCAAAATGTAAGTATTATTTCAAAAGCTATCATTTGACATCTCATACAAAACTTTCTTTTTTTTCTCCAACTTTTTATTTAAATTTCAGTTAGTTAACATACGGTGCGATATTGGTTTCTTGTATAGAATTTAATGATTCATCACTTACATTCAGCACCCAATGCTCATCACAACAAATGCACTCCTTAATACCCATCACCCATCTAGCCCATCCCCTGCCCACCTCCCTTGATCAACCCTTGATTTGTTCTCTACAGTTAAGAGTCTGTTTCTTGGTTTGCCTCTCTTTTTCTTTCCTCTCTTCTTCATTTGTTTTGTTTCTTAAATTCTACATATGAATAAAATCATATGGAATTTTCTTTCTCTGACTTATTTTGTTTAGCATAATACTCTCTAGTTCCATCCACTTCTTTGCAAATGGCAAGATTTCATCCTTTTCATTCCTTTTAATTCATTATATATATACATATATAAAATGGAATATATAATATATATATATATATATATATATATATATATATATCACATCTTCTTTATTCATGCATCAGTCAATGGACATTTTGGTTCTTTCCATAATTTGGCTACTGTTGCTAATGCTGTTATGAACATTGGTTTGCATGTATCCCTTCAAATCATTAAGAACTTTAAAAATCACACTAGGTTATCTAATATTTGGAAAGGTGTACAATAGACTCCTTGGAGTCTATTTCGGATACAGAGGAACCTTAAGAATCACATCATTCAATACTCTCATTTTACTGATGACAATAATTGAGGATCAGTAAATAAGGTCATATGGAAAGTTAGTGACAGTCAAAAGTAAAACTTTCACAATATTAGAAAAAAATAAGTTCCTCTCCCAAGTTGATACATCTAAATCATATGTAATCATTTCATTTTATTTATTTAATGACTAATAAGGGAGTTAATATTTAGAATTTAATTCGGTGTTTCATGAGTAGTTTTTGCTAAACTTTATCACACTAATTTTTATAAATAAGAAAATAAAAATTGTTGACGGGGGGCAAAAAAGGTTAGTGGAGTAGAGGGTACTACCCTCCCCAAACCGAGTTTGCTGAGAACATGCTTCATTTGGCCTTAGCTGAACAGGTTTGCTCCAAGCATGCAAGAATCTGAAATCTTAATCTGTTTTCTTCTCCATGTCTTCTGTTCTACATTTACTCTTCTGCCTAAGAAGACCCCCACACTTGCTGCTTCCCAGGATGCTTACCTTCCTTAATCTCAACCTTCTCAACCATGCAGGTGATCTCTCCCCAACTGCCCATTGTATTAATAATCACTGCTGCAGGGTAGGCAGTTTAGAGGTATCTATTTTCATTAGCTTCATATTATAAATCCCTTTAGGAACATAACCTAGTCTTATGTTCTTTCCCCTTCCTCTGTAGTTACTAATAAAGCTGCAACTAAAAATATTTTGAAAATACTTTAGCTATTTAAAAAATTAATATTTAAAAATTTAAAAATAAGACAGATAAAAAGGTGCTCAACATCACTAATCATCAGGGAGATGCAAATCAAAACCATAGTGAGATACTACCTCAGACCTGTTCAAATTGCAAAAATAAAAACACAAGAGATAACAAGTGTTGGCAAGGATGTGGAGAAAAAAGACCCTTGTGCACTGCTGATGGGAATGCAGACACATGTAGCCATTGTGGAAAACAGTATGTACGTTCCTCAAAAAATTAAAAATAGAATTACCATATGATCCAGTAATTCCACTTGGATATTTGCCCAGACAAAACAAAAGCATTAATTTGAAAAGCTGTATGCACGGCTCAGTTTATTGCAGCATTGTATACAATAGCTAAGATATGGAAGCAACCCATGTGTCTATCCATAGAGGAATGGATAGAGAAGATGTAGTGCATATATATATATGTATATTACTCAGACGTAAAGAAAGAAGGAAATCTTGCCATTTGCAACAACGTGGATGAATCTAGATAGTATAATGCTGAAAGTGAAAGAAGTCCATCAGAGAAATACCATATGATTTCACTCATTTGTGGTATTTAAGAAACAAAGGAACAAAGACCAAAAAAAGACCAAAAAAACAAGACTCTTAACCGAAGAGAATAAACTGATGGTTACCAGAAGGGAGGTGGTGGGGGGATGAGTGAGATAAGTAGAGGGGATTAAGAGTACACTTACCAGGATGAGCTCTGAGTAATGTATAGAATTGTTGAGTCACTGCATTGTACACCTGAAACAAATGAACTCTTATGTTAATACTTGAATTAACATACTCTGTATGTTAATACTTGAATTCATGCTTGAATTTCTGATTATTAAAATCTGAAAATAGATATGAGGAGGAAGTCAAACTTGAAGGTGAGAAAAAAAAAATACAGGGAAATGAAACTAAATCAGAACTCTGACCAGACACTTGGCTCTCATACAAACTCTAATGTCTTCTTTCTTCAGTTTTCATGCCACTGTTCTTTCCTATTGGGCAGAGTACCTCTTTTTAAAAGTTTATTTTACACTGACTGTGCTAATGATTACTACCACAGGCATTGGATAACACTGCAAAGTTCTTAATTTCAGTGGTTAAGAATATAAATTCACAACTCAATGCAAAAATCCTACAGGTCTATATAATTTATTAAGCCTGTTATAACTGTATCTGCATAACTTGTATGCATAAATTGAAAAATAAATATCACCACATTTGGAAGCATTTTGCACTAGCAGGTTTTAGTACTTAAAAAAATGAGGGTCATACTTAATAAAAATGGTTAATATTCATTCTGGCCTTAATATAAAAGAGAGCAGAGAATTAGATTGAATTTGAACTTTAGAGAATGTCCTTGCCTCTTGGATATTCATTCAGCAAGGCTGTGCATTTTTATCCTTTAGGCATTTAAAAAAAGATGCTGCCCTGCTCTCCTCCTATTCATCTCTTTGTGATTACCCTACTTTATTAGGAGACTGGTTGATTATTTTCAAGACTTTAAAGTTATATTCCAGGAAAGTGCCTTTCTGTCATAACACCTTTCTATTGTTGTTAACTTTGAATTTTATGTTTTACCTTGTGACAATGGAAAATCACATAATCTTAAACCCTTCTGCCTATTTTTCCACCAGACAGATGATTCAGAAAAGAGGTGCATATTAATGCTTCAAGCAATGTAAACTACATTTAAAAGACTTCTGAGAAAAAGGTTAGGTAGCTAGCTAGCTTTATTTTGTCTTTGCTTTGTTTTATTTAGTCTTCTTGCTTTCAGTCATGGTGGCCCAGTCACTGTCATGCCCCCTGTCTCTCTGGTGACATCATTGGTGTTTAAGGGGCATAGTCAAAATCGTGTTGTGGCCCATTCCACCGCCCATCTTTGATCTCAAAGCGCTTGTTCATTATTTCCTTGGTTCTAAATATTTAGCTTAAAATTTTACCCTGGCCTTTTTCAGCTAAGGTTAGGTTGTGAGGAAAAATTTTCCTATTGGTTGAAGGCCTATGGATTAATTGCTTAGAGAGAGATTAACAGAAATTTCTCTCATGGGCGCTGAATTCACTGGATAGCTAGGGGTAAGAGTTTATATACCAATTTAACTAGAGGGGGCAGTTTTAGGGCTTCATTAGGAAGTATAGAACGTTCTATTGGACCTTTTCATTCTGATGATAATGGGCATATCCCTCCTGCCTGAAAGCTCCCTGAGTGGGAGCTTGATGGCATCTGAATTTGCACCTCCTGGTGTTGAGTCACCTTCTGTCTGTGAGTGGATTAATGGCGACTGGATCTTCAGGAGACTCTCCTTAAGTTAAGGAACGTGTCTCTCTTAGGCTGTACTTTGTTCAAATGCTTTCAGGTTGAGGTAATCTTGCCACTATGGTGGGCTGTTGGTCCCTTTATTTCTGTTTCTGACTATTGCTTTTGTTTTTGTACTAAATACCCTTGCATATGTTTGGTTTGCTTCTAGATGCAGGGCCTCCCATTATTGTGGTGAGCTTTCCTGATTACCTGCTCCTGTTCACCTTCTCTGGTGCTACTTCTGCCCTGCTTCTTAGCTGATACCCAAATCAGACCAGTGCCTTCCTCTCTTTTTGACCAGTCGCTTTCAAGAAGGACTGAGTCCAAGAGAGCTACACAGTACTAAGTACTCTCATGCAAACTGAAATTATTCGCTCAACAGAAAAAAAATATTAGAAATTTATAATCTTAACAATAACATAAAAATCACAGTACTTTTGACTAAGTGAGATAGATATTGTTCTGGGATATTGATACCAAGTCTGAATGGCCATTCATGCCATATAAAGTAGGAAATAGCACTTGGCTCAGGCTGTTATTGGCCATGTCTCTGTCTTCAATGTCCTATCACAGACATGCTACCTACCTATCTACAAAATAAACCATTACTGTCCATTGGGGAGCCCAACTTTTTGATTCATACAGCTACCACCTTTGATTACTTATGCTAAAGGAAAAGTCAAGAGGAGAGGCATACTTAGAAATATTTTTGGACCTAAATGATTTCTTCTTAGACTTTAAGTTATTCAACACAAAGCAATGAAAATAAAGTACTGTGGGTTTTAAGTGCTTATTGTTATTTTCGACTGTATTTAATTTCTAAAGTAGATTGGTTTACTTGGGATAATTTGTTTTGTGAAATAACAATATTTAGATATTTTTAACATTCTGAAGTAGAAAAATTTTATGGTGACTTGACTCATTTGATGTATGATAATTAATTACCAGCCAACTGGGGCTATAACAATAATAAACAGCATTAATATGGGGCCTGTAGGTCTGCCAGAATTTTTTTAGAACATTTAATATTGCACATTTATATGTTATAGATTCATTAATGGCCCAGATTATTTAAAGGAAAATAACATGGGTTAATAATCACAGTGGGGAAAGTTCAGCTAGAAGAGAAAATATATCCATCCCGAAGAGCACATTGTAAGTTGAGAAATGTATATTATGTCCCTAAGATGTAATCACAATATTTTAAGTCTTCTGTGTTGTCATATATATCAGATAAATGGTTTTCTTTCTTTTTCATAAGGAGCCAAAACTTGACCCAGTTATATCTTTATAGGGATTCTTCTAAGACCAGTGTGACACTTTCGGGAGGTTTATTTAAGAAGAAAATAGTCTAGGGGCTCCTGGGTGGCTCAGTCAGTTAAGTGACTGCCTTCTGCTCAGGTCACGATTTCAGGGTCCTTGGATGAAGCCCAGCATTGGGCTCCCTGCTCAGTGTGGAGCCTGCTTCTCCCTCTCCTCCCTGCTTGTGCTCTCTCTTGCTTTGTCTCTGTCTCTCAACTAAATCAATAAAACCATAAAAAAAGAAAGAAAGAAAAGAGTCCGCTGAATTACATATTAGGAGAAAACTGTGTGGTTTGTGGATGGTGAGTGACTTGACAGGGCAATGTGTGCAGAGAGGGTGCTGGTCCTGCAGACACTGCAGTCTCATTCAGTTTCTGTGTTTCTTATTAAAAAAAAAAAAAAAAAAAAAAAAAAAAAAGGTGTACTCCTTATTAATATTATGGGCATGAGGGCATCCCAAGTGGGAAAAACAGGAAACGCCAAAAAGATCGGTGAGATTTGAGAGCTAATGGGTCATCCTAGTAGGGGAAGGGGAGGATCCTGTAGGTCATTTCCAGGAGAATAAAAGATTTTTAGGAAGGATGAAAGGCACTTGGACGAACAGGTAGGAGATGTGATAGGTTGTGACAAAGTCTTCTGGATGAGGTGTCAATCTTTTCTGGTTGCTGAAATTCCTGGGGAGGGATTGATGATAGTTGAGTTCCTTTGGAGGATCTGTCTTCAGCCAGTTGAGGAAGTTCAGAGGAAGCTTGTCCCTACACTTGCTGTTTTTCAGGTCCTTCAGCTTGAGGAAGATTGTGATGTCTTATTTATTTCCTTATGGGTCACAGATTTCTTTAAAAATGGTGACATTAAGGAAGACTATGATGTCTCATGTATTTCCCTATGAGTGGTGCAGGGAGGAGCTTTATAATTCTGGCTACTTCATATGTTGTAGGATGGTTACAGCAAAGTCCTGTCTCAAAGAGGATCCTCCATTAACTTCCTAATTAGATTTTACATCCTGAAATCTAATTTCGTGAGCAGCTAGCACTCCATAGGCATCTCCGAGAACACCTCTCTAGGGGAATGATTTATGCCGGGGTCCTGAGAACTGTCTGCCATGCCCTATTCCTTTCCAGAACTTGCAAAAGAAGATTGCAACTATGCAGCGAGTATTTTAGGCAGTTTTGAATGAGAGCAATGTAATCTTTTTCTTCACTCTGATACATATGCTTAAAACTGCACTGTAATCCACTCTTTATAAAGACAGGCCACTTTAGTTTGAGTTTATTGGGGTAACAACTTCCTAAATACATTTCACCACCCCAGGCTAGTGGACTGACAAAAAAGAAAGAAGCAGACTCTGTGTGTGATATTTTAAAGGTGGGGGAGATGCCAAAAGCATTGCAGGAAGAAACATACTCTTAAAGATTATTACCACAGTGTCTACCAGAGTGAGAAGTAGGTGGCCTAATATTCTAAGATATAAATTCTCTGAGGCAGAACATAGAATTTTACTACCTAAATGTAATAAGATGTATTGTGCTATCAGCAAGGCCATGGAGCTCTATGTGATTAAAATAAAAAAAGGATCCAAGTATCTGCCTTTAACTACCATTTAATGATAATGATTTTTGTCTTTAGCATTTATATTGGAAGTCAAGAAACAGGCAAGCTGCAGGCTATCTAATAATAATATGAATAATAATAACTAGCAATTGCCCTTCTCTTCCTCCTTAGCTCTTACAGTCTCTATTTATTCTCCAAGAAAGTCCTCTTCCCTCATCTCAGTTCATACGGTAATCAAAATATTAGTTCAAAAGTTGCATTGTACCCCACATGCCTATGCAGGGAGTTTTAGCACTAGATTTAGGGAAGAGTCAGAAAAGGGGTGCTATGCGCCAATCTCTTTCACATGTTTTCTCAGTTATTTTTCACAGCCATCCTTTAAGGTACATATTGTCACCCCTTTACTTTTACTTTTACAGGCTTTATCAGCTTATAATACATGTAGTCTCATAACCAACGGTGACCTGGAATTGGCACAGAGCAGGCAATGAAAGCCAGTCATTAAATATTAAGGATTTTGTTGATGCCAAGAAATGGACCACAGGGAATATTCACATCATGAAAATCAACAAAAGCTAAAAATAGGCATCCTTTCCTTCTGTAACCCCAGTGCTCTCTTAGGGAGAAAAAAAAATCATTTTCCCCACACTCTTTTGAGTTCTTAACTGAGACCCCTGTGATAAAAAACAGATTAGCAAAAGAAAAAAAAAAGCACAGACTTATTAGCATGTATAGCTCTTATACACATGGGAGACACATCAGGGACAAAGGAATTCCCCACAATGACTTAGAATTCAGGCTTAAATCCTATCTTAATAAGGAGGGGGAGGAGGAAGTGGGCCACTTAGGGGAGAATAAATGATTTTTTGGAAAGAGGAAAGAGCCTTTAGAAGACCAAAGATAGGATAGATTGTGAAAAGCCCATCTGGGTGTGGTGTTGACTTGTAGTCTCCTCTCCTGTGACAAGACTCCATCTTCCCTGGTTGATGAAACTCCTGGGGAGGTGATTAATGGCAATTGAGTTCCTTTTGAAAGATCTGTCTTCAGGCAGATCGCAGAATTCAAAGGCAGCTTCTTGCTGCACTTGCTGGTTTTCAAGGGTCTACAGCTCAACAGAATCAATATACGACGGGGACATATTTCAGGGTGACATGTTCTGCTACCCTTCACCTCTGAAAGCAGGTTTTCCAGTCCCTACTGCCTGCTTACTGAATTTCAGAGTGTAGACTCAAGCACAGTTTGCACTATACAAAAAATACATGGTCAGTCCTTTCCTCCATCTTTGGGGTAGTTTTTGGATTCCTAAAGAATTAAGAACAATCTGGTTCAGAGCTTCCTGCCACAAGTTTGCCACAGCACACTTAGTCACTCCCACCTTGATTCTTCGTTTCAGTTTCTTCCATATTTCAAATGTGTTTGCCTTCCTCATTTAATGGAAACTTCTTGAGAGTTGAAGTTCTCTCACCTATTTTGTGTTTTGCCTTATGCTTACTGGAATATTTACTAGAATAATAAAATTGAGCTAGAATATGGTAGATGAAATTGCTAGAAAATAGGTCAAGATGTAATGTTGGCTTTGATGATTGCCAAGTTTATTTATCTATTAAAATGTCATCATGAGTATACTCAACGTTTTATACACTTCTATTTAGTTTACAGCTTGTAGTATTTAAAAACTGAATTTATAATCATTTTAATTTCTAGCCTCAAAAAAAAGCTACATTTTAGTAGCGATACTACTATGTGTTACAGGTATACAAGTGGACTGTTTAGTCTTGGAAGTTTAAAAAAATAGTTTTCAAAAAAAAAATAGAGTTTTCAAGTATTACTTTTGGTTTAAAGAAGCATGATTTTATATTAAGACACAGGAGGGGCTAGATAGGGAGAGAGAGAGGTAGGGGGCTATGAGATCAGCCTCACAGAAATTCCCAAAATGTGAAGGTGTAAGGAAACCATCAATAAGGGAACACTCCAGACCACCCTGCCCTAGGTGTCCCAGGGGGAGTCTTATTTATGACAGTCTCCTGTGGTCAACAGAAGAGAAGTAAGCTTATCACTAGTCCTTGATCAATGGTGCCACCAGTAGAGAAGTCAAAAAGATTTAAGTTCTCTGGTTAGCTTTCGATAAAGACCAACCCTAAAGGCCCTCATCAGTGGCAACCCTGTTGGGACTCTTTTTTTGTATCCCTGCCTCATCAACTTCTCTATCACTTTACTGGCTTTCCTGTGTGAGATTCATCTTTCTTGGTGAGACAAGAACCTGGCTCTCCCACTTCATTTTGGTCCTGAAACCCAAGATCACTCCCATGGAAGGCTGAGTAAAAGGGGACTCTCTTTCATTCTTTCTTCCTTTCTTTCTTCTTTCTTTCTTTCTTTCTTTCTTTCTTTCTTTCTTTCTTCCTTCCTTCCTTCCTTCTTCCTTCCTTCCTTCCTTCCTTCTTCCTTCCTTCCTTCCTTCCTTCCTTCCTTCCTTCCTTCCTTCCTTCCTTCTTTCTTTCTTTCTTTCTTTCTTTCTTTCTTTCTTTCTTTCTTTCTATCATGTGAGAGGTCTCACCCTTGGATAACCTCTTCTTTTAACAAATAGAACAACCAGGCACCTCTTAGCCAGTTAAAGGCGATATTGTGGCCATCTGTCTCAGGAGACAGGTTTCTGGAAGAGGGTTTGGTCAATTGGCCTTCCCAAAAAGAAGGGAATGTTGGCCTAACCCTACCCAGATATATTGTCTGTTCATTGACTTTTTTTAAATGGCTTTCTCTCGACTCAGGGATTTACCTATAGTAGGGCCCTTCCAATCTCCGAGGACCAGTATGCCCTTTTAATCAGGGATTCATTTCAGGAAGAACGTTGCCCACATAAATATAAGACTTTTTCATTTGAAAGTGTCTTTTGTGAGAACTAGTTCAGGAGGAAAATCTTTTATTTTTGCTGCCTGGTAAGACATATGTTATTCTGTTAGGCACAATTTAGGCTTAATCACAGCCAGGAATTAAAACCCAAGTTATCGGAAAGCAGGGGTGGAGCTATTTCTTTATATGATAAGTTGGAGGGAGCCCAGCGTTTCCTGGACTATTTATTCCCTTTAGAATACTTGTGGCATTAAGGAGGGAATTAACAAACCCTCAGCCAATTCTTTGACTGGTGGCATTAGCACCTGGGACTTTAATGGGTCATATAGTTGTGGCTTTCTTGTTCCAACAACAAAAATACGAAATTATGATGAGTGGGTCTGCACCCCTCAACAGGGCCATGCTTGCATATGGGAGCTTAGGTATGTGGGCAGAAAAAAGCCCAGGGGTAAGGCAAGGAAGCATAATTGCAATTTGCTTATAATTGTTTGGACTGATCAGGGCTAGGAATGTGAGCGAATTTACAGGACCAAACGATGAGAGCTCAAATCAAGAGAGCTCTGAAGAATGAAGTCATTGGAAAGATTTCCTGCTTCTTTTAAGGTTCATCTGGGGAGTGCACAGCCTCTGAACCTGCCCTTTGGTTACCATTAGTGACATAGAGGTCTCCTACGTGCATAAAAGGATAGAGACCGGCCCTGGGGGGGGGGGTGGAGGTCACACCCCGCCCCCGGATTTTTTGGAAAATCCAAGAGACAAGGAGGGTCAGGGTGATGATGAGTAAGAGTGGCTACTCCCCCGGCCCAATCCCTCCTCAACCCAAGATGTTAGGCCACTCTTTCACCTTAGGAAGGGAAACCAGGAGGTGCCTTGATTCACAGGGGAGTGAGATGCAGGGACACCTGCATAGTCACCTCTCTGTAGTAGGTAAGGGGCAACTGACTCCTACCAGGATTGTGAAATGAGAAACAAACCATTCTCTGTGAGGACTCCTGGACTGGGTACCGCAAAATTGGATAATTTCCCCATGTAAAACTTTTCTGGTGTTTTCCATGCGTTAAAAATAGCGGGTTCATCAAGGCAAGGTAAAATAAGAATATGATCTTCATGGCAAAGCGAGGTCTCTTTTTCAGTTCCCTAAAACTCTTCCTTGGGATGCCTTTTAACCCTCTGGAAACAATTTGGATTACAAAATTTAGAAAAGGACTGATCTCCTGTGACACTGCATGGCTCGATGAGATTTACCAGTTAGATCTCTTCTGCAGGAAACAGGGCAGACAGAAGTACCTTATGTCCATCCAGGCTTTGGGGTCTCTAAATCAGGACCCAGACCTAGAGGCCTCTTACAGAATGTTTCCCCAAACGTGTCTAGCTGGTAAACTCCCTCCTGACAAACTGGATGATAATGAGGCCTCTTCTGAGTAAACCCAGGGCCCTGGAAGAAACACAGGCGTGCCTAGCAAGGGGGATGCTGATTTTCTCAACCTGTCTTTGTTCTTTGTAATGGACAAGGTGAGGGGTGAGGGCTTCTCCCTCATTCATTTCCCATGTTAATGGCTATAATTGGAGCCCAACTATGGTTAGTCTATATCAGAATGGGGACTTCAAGGAATATTCCCTAGCAGCTGTTGAAACTCCCTTAATTTCTGGAAAGTTCCCTGTCTTCTCTGAAGACTGCCTAATTCCACTTGGTGGAAAAACATGGTCTTTGCAGTGGATGAGTGTTAGAACCAGGAACGTTTTTCTCTGTTTGGCTGCATTTTGCCTCTTCTATCCCCCACTCTGCTCCTCCTGCTTCTACGCCACCGCCACCTCGGGTGCAGTCTCCATACACCAGTCACTTCAGATTTCCCCACCAGTGTGTCAGGTAAAAATTGACAATGGGGAACAAACTGATTGACTTCTAAAAGTGGACCCAAGTGGAACATAATTCGATATTTAAACTAAGTTAAGTTTGGTGGTTTAATGTCTTTAAAGTTATCAGCGTTAAATATGAAACTTTAATTCTATCGAGGTTTGCTAAAGATCAAATAAGCTCGGGTGATCTCCACTGTAATTTGTTAGCAAAAAGATGTTTTAAAATGATGATTGTCTCGAAGTTTTCATGAGTAATTGTTAAGATAGCTTTCAAAGTCTTCATTAAACTGAAACTTTAAAGTCTTGCTTGGATGGTAAGTAGGATTCAATTCATTGGACATCTAGGTCTTTTCCAAATAGGTTAAAGTGCTACAGCATTGATTACTGGATTTAGGTTTGTGCTTTTTGAGTTATTGCAGAGAAACTAAATCTGTTGTTTAACATGTTCTGTACTTAACTGACTCATAAATTTGCCATCTGAAGAATTCTGGTGTGACAATTCACAACTGATTACTACTTAGTCTTCCTGGGAGACTAAGGTTTCTAAGAGTTGAAGTTCTGCTAAATGTAATTAAGACTGATAAAATAAGGGAAGCAACATATATGCAAGAAAAATCCAAGGAATGAAAATACATTTTTGTTGAAGGCAAAAAATAATAATTTTGCCCTAAACAAGACTGGTTGTTTGGAGAGATAGCTTGGATCAGCAGCAGCTTAATGTAAAGGAAAGCTGTGAAGCAGGAGAGCCAGGTTCTTGTCTCATGGAGTCAAAGAATGAATCTTGTGGACGAAATAGAGTGAATAAAACGACGGCGTTTTATTAAGTGAGAATACAGAAAAGTCTCTCAGGAGCGTGAGGGTCCTAATAGGGTTGCCAATGTGGGCCTCCACCAACAGTCTTATTTAGAACTGACCAGGGAGCTTGTGGCCTTATCATTCTTGTGATGTCTTAATGTTATCGCCAGTCCTTACTCAAATCTTTAATGGCTTACTTCTTTTTAGGGTCTGGTTATTCTTTGTTGGTCACAGATGGCTGTCATCAAAAGGACACCTTCCCCGCCTACACCTAGGGCAGTGGGGTGTGGTCTGGTTTGTTCTCTTATCTCTGGTTTCCTTACACCTCAGTATTTTGGGGATTTCTGTGAGCGTGATCCCATAGCCCCATATCTATTTCTCTCCTAGCCCCATTTGTCCCTTACTCAGCTGCAGAAGGTTTGTGGTAGGGAAATCTTTGGAAAGGAATTTTACATGTGGTCAGAATGGACTAAGTTTAAATTAAGGGATTTTCAAAGTACATGGATATAAGATTAGAATTATACTTTTCTTTCTATTCAAAAGACAAGTTGTTTTGGATTGTTGGTCTGCTCTTGATAAGAAAATGTAAACAAAGGCACTTTCTCTGTTGTCTGCCCAGAGAACTAGTTTTTATGTTTTGTCTTTATCAGGTCTTTGATCACGTAGTTAAAACTTCTCAGTGTTAAAGGAGCTAAATTTTGCCAACAACTACGTAAGCCTATCTTTTTGCCTTTGGAATCTCTTATTTTTTTTTTTATTTATTTTTTTTTTTGGAATCTCTTATTGTCACTTTGGTTAAATAGGTTAAGTTTTGTAAAGATCTGTAATTCTATCTAGGCAAGTGCTTTAAAACTTTCTAAGGTTTTAACAAACTTCTCAAGATTTAAATTGTAAATGACTCATTAGGTCTTTTTATTTGATATGTTAAGTTACTCTGGAGGCACTGTTAAATGATAACTTACATTTTTGTAAATGCTCTAACTATTCTAGATGATATGCAATTCCTGAAGTTTCAATATGTTTTAATACAATGTCATCACTTGATATTTTGATCATTGAAGTGTTAGAAATAACCTGATTTCCTTGTCAGCTATATTGTAAATTGTCATCTCATCTGGTCATTAACAGAAATGTCCATTTCTGAGTTTTTTGTCACTTATAATTGTTCTTATTGTCTTGCAAAATGAGTTTCATCTTCAAGGAGGTTCATAAAAAGGACTTTAGGACAAATACACATTTTTGAGATCTTTAAGATCAAAACTGAAATGGGTAAGAACTTCCTAAACTCAAGTTGCAGTCAAATTAAACCAGCATAGCACTGTGGGATTAATTGAACTAAAAAGACTCATTTTATAGTTTTGTGACTCTCGTTTGAAACTCTGCTGGTTCTCTAATGTTTGCTCTCTCAGATTCAGGAAACTTTCTCTTAAGGTATCCGTGACTTACAGAGATGTGATAAAGTATTCATTTGTGAACAAACTGAGCATTTAACTTTTCTCTCTACCTGACCCTCTGAAATTCAAAAGGTCTTAGTAAGTGTTCTTCCTTCCATGGCAATCATAGTCATTTGCATAAGCTCAATAAGAATCTATTTTCCTGGGCACTTGAGTGGCTCAGTTGGTTAAGCATCTGCCTTCACCTCTGGTCATGATCCCGGGACCCTGGGATCCAGTCCCATGTCGGGCTCCTTGCTCAGCCCTCTCCTTCGCCTGCAGTTCCCTCTGCTTGTGCTCCCTCCCTCGCTTTAGTGAGAAGGCTTCTCTCGCTAAAAAATAAATAAAATCTAAAAGAAAGAATCTGTTCTCCTTGAAACAAGACACCATTGGAAACATTGGTTATTTTACCAAGACTTTGACTATAATGTCATATGTGAGAGACATGCATAGACTCAGATATGAGCAGAGTTAACGAAGGTTAACTTTATGAAACTTGGAGCCATAAAGCCCCTTGGAAATGGTGGTCTGATACCTTGCTTACAGAGTTCCCAGCAGCCTTACTAGATGAGTAAAGAATGTCACTTCCTGGCAAGTGCAGGAACCTCAAGGTATATTACGGACTTCATCAAGAGAAATCTGCCCACATCCACAGGTATTACAGGCTCATCTGATGGCAAGTACTTGGCTTGGTGTGGAGAGGCTACTAAAAGTTCAACCTAGAGATTCTTTATAAAAAGTTCCAGCAAAGCAGATTTTAAAAGGTCTATATGATAATCATTATTCTTGCTGAGCTTATGTAAATAATTAGGCCACGTTTGTCAAAATTGGATTGTTTTTGCAAACAAATTAGTCTTGAGTTGGCTATTTGGATTTAAAATACAGGTGATTTGAGGGCAGCCTGGGTGGCTCAGTGGTTTGGCACTGCCTTCAGTCCAGGGCCTGATCCTGGAGACCCGGGATCGAGTCCCATGTCAGGCCCCCTTCAAGGAGCCTGCTTTTTCCTCTGCCTGTGTCTCTGTGTCTCTCTCTGTGTCTCTCATGAATAAATAAATATTTATTTATTTATTTGTTCAATCTTAAAAAAATAAAATGAAATACACATGATTTGGGACGCCTGGGTGGCTCAGCAGTTGAGCGTCTGCCTTTGGCTCAGGGCGTGACCCTGGATTCCCTCATCGGGCTCCTTGAATGGAGCCTGCTTCTCCCTCTACCTATGTCTCTGCCTCTCTGTGTCTCATGAATAAATAAATAAAATCTTAAAAAAAATAAAATATGGGTGATTTTAGGAAGAAAAATTGTCTCAATAACACACCTTTGCAGATGTTTAATTCTAGTTCTGATTGTCTTTAAATGTTGTTTGCCTAAGCTAGACCTGAGATCAACTTCAGAGAAATTGCCACAATAGCTCATGTGTAAACAAACAACTAGAAAATGGGATTAATTCCTCAACTAGCACCTTGACCAATTCTGCATGGCTGGATGACAAAATTGTTCCTTTAAAGCCACAGCATACCCCACTGTATGGGGTTGACTATGGACTTAAGGAGAATGGATGGCCACACTTCTTTATAATTGAATGGGATGATGCACTTAGGGATGCCTTTATCTCTTGAGACAAGTTTTCTCCCACTTGTGAGTGATTCCTTATATTTAGGATATTGTTAAGGCTGGACCTCAAACAAAGAAGGCTTCTTTAAGATTTTATTTATTTATTCATGAGAGAGAGAGAGAGAGAGAGAGAGAGGCAGAGACACAGGCAGAGGGAGAAGCAGGCTCCATGCTAGGAGCCCTATGTGGGACTTGATCCCGGGACCCCGGGGTCACCCTTTGAGCCAAAGGCAGATGCTCAACTACTGAACCATCCAGGCATCCCACAAAGAGGGCTTCTTGATGGTTTTATCTCTTAGTCATATTGATACGGGAGAGCTTGGTCCTTGTCTCACAGAGTCGAAGAATGAATCTCCCGGACACAGGAGAGTAAGTAAAGGGATAGAAGTTTATTAAATAAATATACAGAGAAAGCTCTCAGGAGTGAGAGGGGTCCTGACAGGGTTGCTACTGAGGGCTTGTAGTGTTGGTCTTTTATTGAGAACCTAATCAGGGAACCCAAATCCTTTTAACATTATCTATTGATACCACCATTGAGTAAGGACTATTGATAACATCTTTAATGGCTCACTTCTTTGGGGTCTGATTATTCTTTGTTGGTCACAGATTACTGTCATAAAAAAGACGCCCTCCCTGCCCACACCTAGGGCAGGGTGGTCTGGCTTGTTCCTTTATCTCTAGTTTCCTTATACCTCAGCATTTTGGGGATTTCTGTGAGTCTGATTCTGTGGTCCCCTATTCTAGCCCTGACTAATCCAGTTTGTCCCAAATTCAATATTTATTCTAGAAGCCACCTCCACTGAGGTAAAATTGCAAACAAAGGCTTTAGCCAAGCATACAACAGACCTCCTGGTAAAAAAGGGCCTCACTATGGGACATCCAAGACTTATGATAGGACTGCAACATAAAATAAGCTAAACGGTATGGTTGCTGAGCAGGACTCTAAATGAGACTTCCCAGGCACTAGATACATTCAACCAAGAATTAAGTGAAGTCAGAGAAGGACATCTCACGAACTGTACCACTATTGACTATTATTGCTATTCCATTTAGGGTGTGAGGAGTTTCCTCACACGTGCTGTTTTAACGTTACAGTTAACTCCCACAAGGTGTCCCAATTAATAGGGGACATTTTTGATCAAATAGGATCCGGATATCCACTGATCTATTTGACAGAATTGGTCATTGGGGATCTTATCTAAGGGATATGTTCATAATTTTCGGCCTAATACTTGTTTTATATTTATCCTTTTGCATGTGCTGATGCATGCACCATTTGCTGTTCATCATGACCCCCGGAGGGATATCGTGCGGCCTTGGACTGACCTCTGGATAGATTCTAACTGCCACAAAGCCCACTGACCCATTTTAGCAGGAAGCTGCCAGACAGATTATCATACCATTCCCTAAGGGCAGTTAGGGTTACTATTCCACGGGGAGGAATGAGTAAGGGACAGGCACAGGTAGGAAGGAGAAAGGGCTATGTGATCAGGCTCACAGAAATCCCCCAAATGCAGAAGTGTAAGGAAGCCAGAGATAAGGAAACACTCTAGATGGGCCCTAGGTGTCCAAGGGGGAAATTTTATTTATGACAGTCTCCTCTGGTCAACAGAAAATAACCAAACCCTAAAAACAAGTAAGGTATTAAAGATGTTATCACTAGTCCTTGATCAATGGTGCTGCCAATAGAGAAGTCAAAAAGATTTAAGTTTCTTCCAAAAGACCAACCCCCAAAGCCCTCAGTGGTAACCCCGTTGGGACCCTTCTCACTCCTGAGGGCTTTTTCTGTATCCCTGCTTCATAAATTTCTCTCACTTTAAACTCACTCTTCTTTGTCCTCAAGATTCATCCTTTGACTCTGTGAGATAAGAACCTAGCTCTCTCACTTCAATGAAATTACTAAAATATTACAAAACTCATTTAAAAATGTCCAGTTGCTAATGCTGATACATGAAAATTTACACACACACAGATACACACACAAACCTAATAGTGTTTATGTCCCTTTTCAATTTCAGGGGAGTCTATGGTCATGAAGTAGGAAAACGTCCTTGGATTACAGGAGATGAGACTATTTTAGGCCTAATGAATGACATTGTAGGTAAGTACAAAATGGATTTTTCCCAAAAGAATCATGAAGGCATTATCATTTAGATATAAAAGTAGATTATAAAGTCTAAAGTCTTATTGAAGAACATCCTGGTTTTCTATTTTAACCCATAACAGTGAAGAGTGAGCATACCATTAATTGAGACTTGAAGGCTATAGAGAGCATAATTGGGTATTTGGTACAAAAATAAAATAAATAATATTTAATAAAATAATAAAATAAATAAATAAAATATATAATATTTAATTATGTTTCCATGTATGTTTTAAGACTAATATTTACTCCCCATTAAAAAGCACATGCATTGAATTTATTTATAATTAAGCTAATTTCATAAAAATCTACCTAAATGAATGAATGAATGAATGAATGAATGAATTTTCTAACACTTCATTATATGATAAAATAAACATTAACCTTTACATGCTAAAAGCCTAAAACACCAATCAGGTTTTGGCTCATTTCAATTTAATCCACTGTGACTAATTTAAAATTAAGCCAAGAATTGTTGGAAATAATATGGTTGTTTTATAATGTGTTTCCTAAAGTGAGTTATGTACTCTGGGTAGTACTCAAGATAGTTGTAGATGGCAAATGTGTTAACATTTTGAAAAAAATATTTAATCGGGTTGAATGTTGAGCATTCCTTGAAATCTTTAATGATATTTAGGGAATTGAAAAATAAAAATAATGATATTTAAGCAACTGGAGTGGTGTTACTTGGAAATATTTAGAGGATTTAGGGAGATCCCAAGTTTAATAATGCCTTTTCAAATCTCATCCCTTTATAGGCAAGTCTAAAAATATCTTTATTGCTTCGTCCCAATTGCGTCTTTGTCAGTGATCAGAAGACAAAAATCAGTATGAGCTGGGAGAAAGTGGAATTACAGTGAGGACAGTAGGACTTACATCCAGAAAGAATTATACCAATTAACAAACTTAAAAACCTGAGGACTACCTTGTTTATTCAGAAATGATTATTGAACCTCTGCTGTGTATCTGTCAAGACTTGTGGTGAGGAAGTAAAATATTGAGTAAAAATCTTCACCATCTGTATCCCATGGGGTATCCTTAAGGGACTCCCATTACAGGAGGATACCAAAAAAAAATTATATTAATATAGACACATAACCATATAACACAAAGAAATACAAAACCAACCAACCGACCTTTGGGATTAGTGCTTCAAAGGGGAAGTGATTTCAAGTTAATGATGGAGGCCAGAACACAAGCATTTAAGTATTCTTTTTTTCTGAATTCTCACTAAACAACACTTAGTGGAATTTAAAAAATAAAAATTAAAAAAAAAAAAAACGTGAATCTCAAAGAAGAAATAGAATAGTGAAAGAGATGATAGCAATATTTTGGGAATTGACTAGCAAGTGGACAAGTGGTAACTGTCTTTGTTAAAAATAATAATAATAAAATCTTTTTAAAAAGCACAAACCAAATCTTAATCTCCCAATGGCAAAAAATGGAAAGCCACCTGCTTTACACCATGTATCCTTCAAAAATTTGGGAATTACAATAAGCGTCTCTACAAGTGGGAGTAAAATAGGAATAAAAAGAGATGTGTTGAAAGTCTGTTTAAAATTCAGTTAGGGGAAAAAAAAAAAAAAAAAAAAAAAAAAAAAAAAAAAAAAAAAAAAAAAAAAAAAAAATTCAGTTAGGGGGCACCTGGGTGGCTCAGTTGGTTGAGCACCCACCTTTTGCTCAGGTCAGAATCTTGAAGTCTCAGGACTGAGCCCTGCTTTGGGCTCCCTTCTCAGAGGGGAGTTTGCTTCTCCCTTTCCCTCTACTCCTCCCCTCATTCATGCTGTCTCTCTCTTACTCTCTCTTGCTCAAATGAAGAAATAAAATATTTTAAAAAGATAATAAATGAATAAAATAAAAATTAGTTAGAATGCCAGGTCCCTTTGCCCATTCCATGCTGCCAGGTGAATCCTTCTCCCCAGACAACCTGGTGAGTCTCTGGAGAAGGGAGAAGAAGGCTCTCAAGGGAGGATATGAAAACTATATTAGTCTGCTTAGGCTGTCATAACAGAATACCACAGTCTGGGTGACTTCAACAATGGATGTTTTCTCACAGTTCTGGATGGAGGCCAGAAGTCCAAGATCCAAGGGTTGTTTTCTGGATGGACTCTCTTCCTGGGTTGAGTGTCCACCTGGCCTTTTCTCTGTGCATACTCAGAGTCAAAGAGAACTCTGATGTCTCTCTTCTTAGAAGGACATTAGTCCTATTAGATAAAGACCTCACCTTATGATTTCATTTAACCTTTATTACCTTCTATAGACTCTCTCTCCAAATATAGTCACATTGGGAGTTAGGACAACCAGGACACACTTTAGTCTATAATATATTTCTTAGGGAGAACAAAAGAATTAAATAAGTGTTTATCTACTCTGTTCTAACTTATGCAGGAAACTATAAAAGTCTTCTCTCTGATATTTGGATAACCTAAAGTATGAGTTTTCCCAGTACAATGGCTCAGCAGGGTCACTTTGCAACAAGCCTCATGACGTGCACAGTGAAAAACACTCATGTGTGATACAACCCAAATTACTAGACTTTTAAGGAAAATCTATTTTTAGTTTACGAACTGTATGGATGTGTTACCTATTCAGAAAGAATAGAAAGGAAAAGAAGAATAGAAAGAAGAAAATAGAAGGATTGGAAGCAAAAGCAAGTTCCACTTCTTGCTAGCTAATACTGAGTAATCATTATACCATATAAGTTTGTTTTATGAGGTTATATTACAGGATCAGAATATTGACTTCTCATTTAAAATAACAGATTTAAGTACATACTGAAAGTGATCCCTTCTGTTTCAAACACAGAGAGATAATAGGAAAAACATTAGATTAACAAACATATAGGAACACTAAAGATAACAAAATAATAATAATAAAATAATACAAAAATCTCTACAGACCAGAAATAGCACCATTGCTAAAGAGAGGAGCAAGCACTTGGCAGCCTGGAAGCACATTTTTTGCAGGGCAGCACGTGAAGCCAGGCTGAATGTGCAGGTCTGAATCCAGACCCTCCCAAGGAGCTCCAGGGTGAATCTGCACAACTCTGAATGCCTGAGGCTGGGACCCAGGCCCAGAATATTGGACAGCCAGGGCCGATAAAGACAAAAACCTACCATCTCCCACCAGGCCAGTCAGGCTCTTGGGAACATGGAGCACTTGATCAGGTGTCAGCATTACCTAAGCAGTGTGCGTTCTGTTGGAGGAAGCTACCAGCTGAAGCATCCTCAGTTGTATTTAAAAGTGTGTTAAATAGCTGTTTGATAATGCTTCCATTTGTGTTCATTTTTAGGAGCCAATTATATTCATTCAAATGTCTAACATATAAGTCAAAAACCTGAAGACATCCTGGATTAATTTGACCTGAGCATGTATGTTTTCCTTAGCTGTGGGTTGTTCTTTTCTTTACTAGGTTTGCTTTCAGAACATAAACTGCATTCTAATCCTGTTATTTTGTGCTTAATATTTATCATCCTCTAAAAGAGGAGTTAGGATGTTTATATACAGGCCAGGGAAGTGGGAAGGTGATATTATTTTGTGAGATATATTTATGAAGCCAATAAACCCTGCAAAAATATTTCCTTTGACCATTTAAAAGTTTATAGCTCTATCACAACTTATTAAATATGCAAGTATTTTGTTTGCCTGGCAAATACATCACAACAATTACTGAAATTTCAAATGAGACATCTCTCATTATAACTACTAAGGAAAATGAAAAAAAGAAAAACCTACTAGTCAGATTTATTTAGAGAAGTAAAAGGAATGAATTTAGTAAAAAAATAAAAATATATATATATATTTATCTACTCTAGCTTTTGGGATTTTTCTGTGTCTTTGAAATACCATACAAAGTTATCACACATGGAGTGGGTAAACTTCATTGTTTTTTGTGGGTTTGTACTGAATACTGTATTAATGAAATTACAAACTTTTGATCCTGATGATATGGGATATAAAAGATAACAATTACTCATTGAAATGAGTACAGTCACTTGTGGAAATGAAGCCCAAGAAACAATATACATTTTGTTTATTATATATATCATAAGTAACAATATGCATATGTAATAAATAATTTATTTAAGGTAGGTAGATGATAGTCTTTCCAGAATCTCAAGCCATTTATGATAAATACATTGTAATATTTCATTTGAAATATTGTCAGTGAATGAAGGGGATTTTATTAAATGCCTGTTTTGTTCTTTATAATTCATATTTTATCAGGAGAAATATTTCTGCTATTTTTTGTTGACAAAGGATGTGAATTGACAGCGTCTACAAAAGTGTATCAGAAACTATTTTAAAAACTTGGTACTCTTTAAGAAAAATTCCAGTAACTATTATCCTCCAAATTTCTTCATTTTTAAAAATTGTGTATATTAGAGAAATTAGGTTCTTAGGTCAAGTTAAAAAATGAATAATATTTCTGTTTGTTTTATTAGGAATAGATTATTTTAGAAAGTGTTTTTACATATATTTGTGTTTATGTTTGTTTGTGTGTATGTTTGTTGCAAATCCCACGCAGGTTCCCTTTTTACCTGGGTCCCTAGGAAATTCTGAGGAAATTTGATTGAATTGGAAGTAGCAAAAACTTGTAACAGTTTTTATTTGTTTCCCATCTGTATACATTGTACCCTATTGTTATTTTTTATCATTCTTCCTCACTTTGTAACCCAAGAAACCTTAAATCTTCCTTGGAAGTAGATGCTGCATAGATCATGAAATAATTAAAATAATTACGTGGTAAGTACAGTAAAAAGCAACAGAAGTCAAATTTATTTTTGCTACTTGCAAGCTACCTACTGTGTCATAAACAGACACATGTATATTTGGGGAAATGATTGAATCTTCCAGGTTCTTAAAACCACAGCCTTTATTTCCCCCATAAAATTTCCCAAAAAAAGAAGTAACAGAAGGATAATAAAAATTATTTTGTGTACAAATTGATAGAGTGGTTAGGAGGAGGAGGAGGAGACAATGAGCAACTGTATTTTTTCATAGACACTGAAAAGAATTTCAATTTCAGATGAGAAGAAAAACTGTTAATAAAACATTTTATATAGAGCCAACAATTCTGCAAAATGTGGAATAACTTTCTCTGATAATTAATGTCATTATCAAGATGCTAGAAATAGAATTGCTGAAGAATATTATTAGTATTATTATTAAGCCTACTTCTTCCCTGGGTATGTAAAAATCGCAATAGGGCTGGATACATGCATTTCAGCTTATAAAATGTTGTAATGTGGACATAAATTTGCTTTATGAAACTTGTGGTTGGCCCTCCAAGAAGTAATAATCCCTAGAAGCTGTCTCCAGTTAGGAATCCTCAAGCATGCACTAGCCACCTCTGGAGGCCATAGGAATGTACTACTTGAGAGACAGAGTGAAAAGTTCTCAGACTTAGCCTGACTGCAAATCTACAGTAACATTTGCATCTGCTTAATTAATTATACAGAACATGGATGGCAGTTAGGAGATCCATCACAAATCCTCTTATTAAACACTCAGCAGCTTGGGGCCCTGTCATCTTCTCTTGGCAAAATATTTGAAATTAAATTAAAATCAGAAAGATGCAGAGGAATGTTGGTAATGAACATGGGCTTCCTATATTTGATTTACAGGGAGTGGATAATGTAGACAGTTTCCCAATGTAATCTGTAACAAAGATTTTAATCTCCTTCTTCTTCTTCTTCTTCTTCTTCTTCTTCTTCTTCTTCTTCTTCTTCTTCTTTCTTCTTCTTCCTCTTCTTCTTCTTCTTCTTCTTCTTCTTCTTCTTCTTCTTCTTCTTCTTCTTCTTCTTTTTTTTTCTAAGAGAAGGTTAAGATTTTGTCTTAATTCCTATCTATGAGACTTTAGGTGAGTTAGTTCATCTCTTTGGATGTTAGTTTCCTCATTGATAAATATGGACAATTAAAGTAAAATTTTATTGCTTACTGTGAAGAATATGTGAAAAAATGCAAGTCACACATTTAGAAGTACTAGAACATAATAAGGACTCAATAAATGTTAGCTTGCCAGGCATTGAGGTAAGAAAGCAGTGCTTGCATTTAACTAGGTTACATCTACTGGTAAAGCAAAAAATTATGTTCAGTAAATAAAATAAAACAAGCAGGAATGCACACACTCTTCTTCAGATGAGAACCCTGGCTCATACTCATCTTGGATGAAGTGATTCAAATCTTGACATTTATTGCAGTGAGTTGTAGATGATCTTCAAAAGTAAAGATTCTTTCAAATCCTGATAAACTTTCAGGAAGTTTTTTTTTTTTTTTTTTTTTAAGATTTTATTTGAGAGCGAGAGAGAGAGAGAGAGAGAGGCACAGACATAGGCAGAGGGAGAAGCAGGTTCCATGCAGGGAGCCCAACGTGGGACTCGATCCCAGGTCTCCAGGGTCAGACCCTGGGCTGAAGGCAGCACTAAACCACTGAGCCACCCAGGCTGCCTGCTTTCAGGAAGTTTTTAAAAACTTTTGCCTGCATACTTGTAGTTCTTGATGTTTCAACAGTAATTAAAAAAAAAAAAAAAGAAAAAGAAAAAAGAAAAACAAATAAAAAACTCTTAGAAGAAAAAAAAAAACAAAGGAAAGCAACTCGAAAGAATTTCAGTTTACTTAATTATTTTTTAAATTTTCTTATGGAATGCTGATGATATAGAAATATCTTAGAAGAACAGGTATTGGTTTCAGAAATGCAATTTGAACCAAAAGAGATAGGTCAGATGAGTATATTTTTCTTTAAAAATATGCTAAAAATCAGACTGATTTGTGGTGCTTTAGTGTTAGGAACCCTTGATTCTTTAGTGCCTGAAGTAGTTATAGATGAAATAAACAATTCTGTTAATGTTCTGAAACTTTAATATTTACATCATTCTCAGATATACCTGTGTACACATGAACACACATTAAATAGACTGACCGTCTCCTTCAGAAAGTTCAGTAGCAGGTGAGGAAAGCATTTCATGATGTGCTTGGTTGAATTTGGAGTGTTCTAAGATGAGATAATTTTTGTGCATGGTGGCAGATAAATTATTCAAGTCAGTGAAGGGTTATTTACCAAGAATTGATCCAAGTGTGAATATGCTACTGAAAGGTGAGAAAGTAGGTAGCACAGGGTCAAGTGCATGTCTACATTAATTGAGCCTAACATAGCTGGTTCGTTGCCTTCTATGTGCAAGAAAAATTTTAGGTGATCCAAAATGAACACTATATTGTTCGGAGAACTAAAATTCTCAAGGAATCTACAATTATTTTAATCAGAATGCAATTGCTAAGCTAAAATAGGAAGTCTAACCTTCATTAGAAAGTCTCCTTCCCTTCCGGCCTTACCAATTTCTTTGCTTTTTGTTCTGTGGCAACAAACGTATGAATTCTTTTTTCTTCTCATTACGTTCTTTCAAATGCCTCTCTATGAATTCTGCTCTCTTTATGAAATTACTTTCCTTCCTTTTCTCCTTTCACTTTCCCTCCTAAAATATTTTTGGAAATACGTGGTTCTCAGAAAAGATGCATGTAAATAGCTAACAGGGAGTTAAGCATAGTATTAGATTAGATATCTCAGATAATATTTTGTTTTAGAAATAACAGTAAAAATTCATAGCGTAATGCAAAGAAACAAATATAGAAAACTGGCAGTATTTCTTTTACATATTTCCAGAAGATTTTCATATTGTCGGAGAAGACATATGCCACTGTATGCAACATAAGGTTATCATATTCATATCTATCTCGTAAGTCTTTGACAAATTTTATTTGGTGCTCGAAATGTAGAATGACATTGGTCTCACTGTCCCGTGACTTCAGACACTGTCCACCTTACAAAGACCAGAGATACATCCTCTAACCAACTGTTTACCAACATTGCACATCAAATGGAGAAATCCATCTGTTAAATGCAACACGATGTTTTTCTCGACTAGATGACTGTGATGAAATATAAAATCCTAAATTACACACTTATCTCTAGTGGCCTCCCCTCGAGTGAACTTATCCTGAAATCTATCTGTAAATTAGTTATTTTACTTGCTGTCTCTTGTAACATGGAACTATAACAGAAGCACCTCTTTGGATATGAAATATAGGATTTGTATTATACATTTTCTCTTAACACTTCATACAGCTTTACAAACAAAGGCCCAAAACCCATTTTGATCAGTGATAGTTAGGAGATTTTCCTATTATACAGGCCTAATTGCTTTTAAGAGGCATTGTAAGAACTAAAAATATGAAAGTATTATTGTTGTTATTATACTCTGGGTTCTTAAGTACCCAATGTATGCTTTGTCTCGGTCTATTTCTAAGTGCTCAAGCCCTCATTACTAAGAATTAGATCAGATTATGACTGTGTAGTGGATATCTTAATTTTGCATGTGTTCTCCATCAGATAATACCTATCTGTATTAATTATCTTGTATCTCAGTGTGTGTGAATAAATCCCAGAGCTATTTAGGTTTTTGTGTTTGGCTTTCCAGCTCTTTTGTCTTATAAACTATTATATATCTCACTGTAATAACAGTGAAGTATGTTTGGCAAACTAGCTCTCTTTTGTTAAAAGTACGTTTTAATTGGACGTTAGAAACAACCAGTTTTAAAAATGTGATGGTCCTGTTTACCACAAAAATGTACTCTGTGGGAATTCGGCAAACTATCTGATAATAGGATAAATAATTTTTAGTTTACAGGAAAAAGCAAATGCTTCATTATTTTGTAGCTGTTATTTACTATATCAAAAAGCAAGTATAATTTTAGCTATGTGCATCTGAGTCCAGGTATCGCTGATAAAATGAGTCAAGTGGGAAAACTTCCATTTCTTTGTGATGACACATCAAATATGTCCTTATCTCTAAAAGCATTAGGGATGAAGGAACGAAGCCTCCCTACTCTGTTTTTCCAAGTAACTTCAGCCCTAATAGAAAAACCTAAATTATGATATGTTTACTTCGCAGGAGCCAATGAGAAAGAAATAGCCCTAATGAATGGTTTGACTGTTAATTTACATCTTCTACTGGTAAGTATCCTTTCCCACCAATGTTTAGTGTACACTCATTTGTAGAATCTGACATTTTTCTATCTTTAATTCATGAGCATCTGGTGGTTTACTTATTTAAAAATATGTTGTGAGGTTATTTTCATTTTTACCAGGAAATGCTGGACTATGATAGAAAGGCTTCTTCATAATCATGGGAGAGTTGACTCTTGCAAAGAGCTTTAGAATAATGAACAGTTCTTATCTCAGAACATAAGGAATAAAAGTCTCAGTGGGTTAAAAGCAAAACTGCTTGCAAGCATACAAAACAATGATGTACAAATGCTAGCAAACACTGAGCTTTTCAGAAAGATAATTTTCCAGTATGCTGGACGTTAGCAGGGTGGGATTATGGATCAGTTATGCTTTTACAGACTAATTTTTGGGGAGTAGGTTAAAAACGAATTAGAACATAGAACTAAATTAGAGAAAAGGCATCTAAGTATCTTAAATGAGTTACTATATTTAAAGTACTTCCTACTTCCTGTGTGTGTGTGTGTGTGTGTGTGTATATATATATATATATATATATATTATATACCTTAAAATGTCAAATATATTCTTGATTTGGAATATGGTGTCTGTGGTAATTGCTTGATGCTTTGAAAAAGTTTTATTTCATTTTTAAGTGAGTTTTTAGAAACATGTCTACATGACCAAAGCACATAATGAATATACCGATATTTTATGTTAAGAAAAATGAAATGACTGTTAAATACCCCTAAAGGAACATGTTCACAGAGTATATTGAACATGATGGTAAATAGCATAGTTTTAAGTTCAGACACTTCAGGGTTTGATTTCTGGCTAAGTTACTTAATGTCTAACTTCGGACAAGGTTTCGGTGATGTCTAAATCTTCATTTTCTCCCTTGTGAAAGTGAGGACAAGCATACCTACCTGCTAGGTATGTACAAGGGTGGAATATAATAATGTGCGAAAATTACTTTAGCACCCTGAGCAGTGATCAACACTGAGTCCACAGTAGCCATCCTTTCTTTGTTGCTATTGTCAGTCAAGGTGTATTCACCAGGTAAAGGGTGGGGGGGTCAGAGGCAGGGAGAGGGCTCCCCTGAACAAATGAACTGCTTCTCCCTGGTGCTTCTAGAAATGTCAAATGTTTCATTTTAGGGCTGGGGCACTTCCAGGTGGACCCAAAATAAAATCACACAGAGTAATGAGACAGTGGCAATACGATGTACTAGAAACCAAATCGGCAGCCTAAGATAAATCAATATAAATAAGATTCATATAGAACATATTTCAGTCTTATAATAGAGCAATTACCATTAAAGTCATTGGGGAGATAATTTTTCAATTAAAATTTAAGGGAAGTTTGAGAATTTGTTTTTATCTCATTCTATGTTGTCTTCCAAATTTGCTTTGCCATTGATAAATGTAAGGAGCCAATACCTTCTTCTATTTTATAGTTCATTAGAAATAAGGCTAATTAATTAGAAAAGGAACCCTTGACAGACATCTAGATGTGTAATTAAGTCATGCCTTTAAAATGCTGGAGATTATAAAATGAGAGTATGATATAAAATGAACAAACGTTTTAAATTGCGCATTAATGCTTTTCTCAATAAATCCATTTCATTGCAGTTATCCTTTTTTAAGCCTACACCAGAAAGGTATAAAATTCTTCTGGAAGCCAAAGCCTTCCCTTCAGATCATGTAAGGATGCTTCAAATTATATTTCTACTGGAGGGTATTATGCTGAGTGAAGTAAGTCAGTCGGAGAAGGACAAACATTATATGTTCTCATTCATTTGGGAAATATAAATAATAGTGAAAGGGAATATAAGGGAAGGGAGAAGAAATGTGTGGGAAATATCAGAAAGGGAGACAGAACGTAAAAACTGCTAACTCTGGGAAACGAACTAGGGGTGGTAGAAGGGGAGGAGGGCGGGGGGTGGGAGTGAATGGGTGACGGGCACTGGGGGTTATTCTGTATGTTAGTAAATTGAACACCAATAAAAAATTAAAAAAAAACAAATTATATTTCTATTTTTTCGACTCTTCCTAGAGGAGTGTACCATTTACTGTGTTGAATAGTATATTCTCTAGTCTTTTTCAAGTAACCTTACAACAAAAAGATCTGTCAAATGCTTCTGATTAGGCATTTTAAAAATATAGATTGTAGCTTCATTTCTTTTGTTCAAGTAAAACATGTGTTCGGGGAGGAAAGGATTGAATAGGAACATTGATTTATTAGTCTTTTTAAAAACATTGAGCGAACCGCTGGTTTAAATCAAGTGCAGTTATAAATATTTTATTAATTCTTGTTGCTGTTTTATTTTATGAAATCAAATCAATACATACCCCAGTGCTAAATCCTTTAGCTACATAAAATAGGGAGAAAACTTTTATTTGTCTCTAGCATGTTAGCGTAGTTATTGGTGATTCATTATTGAAAAAACCATTAATTAAAGATTAAAGGTACTTCTTCTGGTTCATTAAATCTTGCTTCTTTAAGAAATTTGCTTGTTCCAGATAGACATGGATAAAAGCATATTGTGTGTTTCATTTTTAGTGTTAGAGAGAAAATTGATTTCTGTCTTTCTATTATCATTGTTAACTATTCTGACTCACATCTTGTAAGTTTAAGTCATTCGATTATGTCTAAATTAATAGCCATTACTTTACTAGCCATTACTTTACTAAAAAGGATCAAAACCCTAGTATTGAGAAAAAATTCAGGGTCCCTATAATTTCCCTGTTCCCATTCATATCTTATAGTCTCAGTGAAGGGAACTTTCTGATGTCCTTTCCTTTTATTACTAGCTTAATTTTAAAATGTCCTTTCCTTTTATTACTAGCTTAATTTTCCTATGAGCTAGCTCAAGTGTACCAAGTCCACACCACTCACTATGGTTATTCTGTAAACTCCAGTTTTGACTTAAGTCAGGTGATTTAAAATCGTCTGTAAGTCTCTTGGAACTCCCTAAAGTCTAGATGATCCTTATGCGTCCATCCATTTCTAAAATATAGTGCTTCAAGGGATGTTCAGATTTCTGCATATAAATTATATTAAGCTATTCTCTTCTGGTGTGTTCTGTTCAGTGCCTTTTAACCTTGACTTTACATTTAATACAATGATATGCTTTTATTATTATTTTATTATCTCTTTTTGGAGTTATTTCAATGTACTTCTGTGCATTGGACTTGATTTAATAAATCATCCTTCTTTTCCAGTATGTTATTGAATCACAGCTTCAACTTCATGGACTTAACGTTGAGAAAAGTATGCGGATTATAAAGCCAAGAGAGGTATATGAGCAAAAGAAATAAATATTCATTATGTTTCTATTTAGTATTGATTTTTTTCTTCATTTTCCTCAAAAGTCTATTGTCTTCATTACTTTAATGGACCTTTCAAGAAAGTATAAAAGACCTAGGCTTCTGTTACTGTTAGCTCATTTTGCCTAAAATGGAGAATTAGCTCAGAATTATATTTATTTTCATTTTTCAAGGGATAGTCATATTACAAGCAACCTATTTTCCTATGAGTGCCACTGGAGTTTACCATATTCTTCAGTGGGATGGAAAGGGGTAGCAAATTGCATATATCATTTTCAATTTCAATTCATTGCCTGTGGATGCCTTTAAAATGGTATTTTTTGAAATTGAAGTATGCCTATCTTTTATATCTCTTTTTAATCTGAGTGTCAATGTTTTCCTTTGTGCTTGGATGGGGTGGGGGAATAGAAAAGGATGTGGTATAGCAGAAAGAGCTTGGATTTTACAACCTGGCTAATACACTCCACAGAAATCCCAGACCCACCAGCTTACTGGGTAAGGGACTTTGAGAAAGTTACTTCATTTCTCTGAGATTCCATCATATTTAAACAGATAACAAAGGAAACACCTAATCATGCTTGACATATGTTCAAGATCTAACATACTGTGCACTTTACGTTAATAGAGATATAAGATTAAGTTGTACAGACGTTGACATATAAACTCTGTATAATTTGGCACCAAAAGATCCACGCAGAATAAATTGTAGGTTTCACAAGTGATGCTCCCAGGCCGTTAAGCCAATATTTGAACAATTATTTCTTTCAACCCAGAATACGTTGAGAAATTAAATTCTATTCCATTTAGTTCTATTTGCCAACATGCAATCAATTAATTGAATAGAAAGTTCTCATACCTGTGACAGGATATCTATTTCATATGTCATATATAAATTGCTGATTTCCAGCTAAAATGAATATACCCACTAATTTATCATAAGTTTTAATGTTAAAAGAGATAAGTGTTGTGGAACCTTATGAGTTAATCATAATCTTGGGAGCATTCTTTTTTTTTGGGGGGGGGGAGCATTCTTTAGCATTACTAGATTAGAGCAGGTCAATATCAGAGAGAACCGTATTCTACTATTAAGAAATACATTTCTTATTTGCTTTGTACTGATTCTTTAAATAAGTAATTAGTATATATATTACTTTTCTTTATCTTCTGTTTAGAAGATTATGGTGGACAAATCATTTTATATTCTTTTAAGAAAAAAAGAGTTTTGGATTACCACATTATTAATTTTACTTAGAATTTGTCTTAGAATTACTGAATTCTTCTCTTTTATATATAAAATACACATCAGTTAATAGTTTATAGAGATTTCAGTGTCAGTACTATTTTTACAGATTTCAATTTTATAAATAAGCTCTAAGCTTCTAGTCAAAACTATATAGTATGTGCTAGATTTGTGATATACATGTGCCTACTATGGGACACAGTAACTGATAAGTAGCAAGAATTACCAATAACTAAAAATAACTGAAGGAAAATTTATGAATACCTTAATGAACTTCCCTTCAATATTAATGCAGTTAATGATGCTTTGACCTCAAAACTGTCAGATTTAGCAGTGGGGAAAAATAATAAAAACTTTATAAATGGATAACAATGATTAGGATACAAGCAGATACTTTGTGTTTAGCTGATTTCCTTTGGCGCAAGTAGTTCACAAGACCAAATCCAAATTACTCAGAATTTTCACTAAGTAACCAATCATTAGTCTTAGCTGGGGAGAAGTGGGCAAAAGTAACTTTGATAATAAATTGAGTTTTATTGATTTTTCTCTTCATTTTTTGGAGCTTGATCTTTAGATCAGTGTGGAGGAGAGTTTACTTTTAAGATAACAGAAAATAGGGATCCCTGGGTGGCTCAGCGGTTTAGCGCCTGCCTTTGGCCCAGGGCGCGATCCTGGAGACCCGGGATCGAATCCCACGTCGGGCTCCCGGTGCATGGAGCCTGCTTCTCCCTCTGCCTGTGTCTCTGCCTCTCTCTCTCTCTCTCTCTCTGTGTGTGACTATCATAAGTAAATAATAAAAAAAAATTTTTTTTAAAAGAATAAGGTAACAGAAAATATCGGTTAGGTCATACTCAGGTGAAAAATGTGTTAAGTTTTTCATCCAGGAAAACATAATGTGATAGATGGATAAATGAAATAATTTCCAAGAAAATTTTGCCGTTTACTATTTCATGGACTTCTTATACTTTCTGGTATTTTACTGCATGGTTTCCATGCAGTAAGAAGAAAACAATTTGTAGGTATGCAAATAGTAAAGATTAATTGAAAAAATTGAGGAATAAATCAAGTAAGGGTTTTACAAAGACAATTTTTTAAAACTTTTTTAAAAACAATTTTATCATTTCTTATAACAAAAAGCAATTTCGTTATCATTTCTTATAATAACAAAAAGCATGCTGAAATCCTGCTCTCTTGCCAGATTTTTTAAGACCATTAATCTGAAAAAAAAATTATCTTGGATTGTTCTATGTGAGAAAGAGCTCAAGGTGAATTTTAGACAGGGAAATATGAAGTGACAAATTTGTCATTGTGGATTGGATGTAACTTGTGCCTAACTCAACTTTAGGGGGAAGAAACATTGAGAACGGAAGATATCCTTGAAGTAATTGAGAAGGAAGGAGACTCGATTGCAGTGATCCTGTTCGGTGGGCTGCATTTTTATACTGGACAGCTCTTTAATATACCTGCCATCACAAGAGCTGGACAAGCAAAGGTATGCATGTCATTTTTTTCCTTCCCATCTTCCCCAAAGCATCACTTTACTGGAGTATTCTAATTGCATTTCTAGTGAAATACCTTTGTGTGTGTCTGTGTAAATTTATTTAAAGAGTTAAAAAAAAAAAAAGCAAGCCTTACATTAAAAAAAAAATAATCTGTTTTGCTTTAGGCATCTCTATTTAAACATCTTTTTGTCGCTTCTGTTTCACTTCCTCACTTCTGTCTGCTGTCCCAAAGTTTGCCTCTAATCAGCAGGACAGGTGAGCTTCCTGCAGGTGATGTCATTGGTACTGGGTTAGTCTGTCAGCAGAATATGTCAGATAATAACTGCATATGCTAAGACTGTTAGAAACACAACTCTGGTACTTTGTCATTTTATATATAACTCATTCTGAATGTAATTCAGTTGTCACTTAACCTCAGGTGCCTGAAGAAAGGGAGATGCAGAATAAAAGTTAACAGTAGATCGAGTTTTACAGTGTACTTTAAAAGCCACTTTGTTTTTAAGACTTGAGAAATTATGATGCTGTCAATAACGAGAGTTTTTCCCTATATATTACTAACTCACACTTACGTTGTTCACTATTTTGAAATCATGTCTGTTTATATACGTTCGTTAAAAAAAAGTGTTTTTAGTGTTTATTTGCCTGAAAAAAGAAATCAGAGAAACAATGTTCAATGGCTACCATTTGTATTCAAAATCCTTAAATAACAGTTCTATCTGATTCAGCAATGAAATTATGTATTTAAAAAGGTGACAATCGAATTTTATTCTGAACATTAATAAGTTATGGGATTAATATATGTGTGAAGTCTAGCTAATATATTCAGTTATTGAAGCTAATGAATAGAACTAATGAAAAGAAATTTAGCACCGTTATCAGCAGTCTCTGGGAATTTTCAACCACGACTTCCAACTGGTTTGATGGATAACTGTGAAAGTGGTGCATTACAAAAGATATAAAGATAATGTCTTCTTAATTTAGGCATTAAGTGTTAAATGCCAAAATAAAGGGGAGGTCAATAAAAAATTATATTTTAAAATGTTATGCAAGTAATCAACAGTCTCCGATCCCCGTAGTATACGTGCATGTCTCATTAACTCTCATTGAAATGAGGCAGGAAGATAGAGAAGAAAGACCATGGGCTTTTGGATCACAGTCTGGTTTAAATCTTGGCTAGGTCATTTAATTGTTATATGATCTCGGGCAAGTTACTTGACTTTTCTGGGCCTCTTTTCACAAGTGTTAATTTGGGATAGCAGGGCCCACTTCATAAATTCCCTGTCAAGGAGAAAGAATATAAAATATCCACAATCTTGCACACATTCTGTCATTTAGTGAGGGATTCCTCACAACTTTACCGTCCTCAGCAAATATGAAGGCATGGAAAGTGGTTCTGGTACCCATTTTCTCTCATTGCCTACTGAAAAGCAAAATAAATTTGTTTACTTTAGGTGCTGTATGTGATTCTCATTCTTAACTACTTTGTTTGCTAAAGCATTCTCTCCGTATTTTGCAGGCTTTCTTTTACTTAAAAAGTAAAATAAATGCTTACCATGTGAAACTCTCTGACCTTTCAGTCAAATGAAGGCAGGAAAGAGCAGTTCCATCTCAATGTAACTGCACAGATGTGACAGATACTATGGGAGTGAAATGGTGATTGAGTAGACTTCAATTTATCCATTATCAAAATTATTCTAACACTCATTTATACTCTTGGTAGACAATTTCTCCCACTCCCAATGGAGGTTGAAAAAGTTATTTAAAATGTAGACTTACATAGCTCTCTTGGGTGGTCTATAAAGATAAAGCTGAAGAGAAAGGCAGAGAGAAAATTAAAGGTGTCAATCAAAAAAGAGTTAGGAAATTCTAGAAAAAAAGGCATAAAAAAATCACTGTTAGAAATGGCTAAAAAAAGATTAAAAAAAAAAAAAAAAAAAAAGGAAAGTTTCCAGAAATGAAGTATGGCAGGAATGAAAATGATATTGGGATGGAGCAATGGAAGTCAATAAGAAAATTTTTATTTCATAATCATGTGAGAGGCAAGTGGGGATGGGAATTCTGAAAAATATATTAATTAAAGAAATGCACACAGACCGAAAAGAACACAAATAATCAGTAAGTGGTTTGGTGAATTATTTTGAGCCCTTATAACCATCACCCACATCAAGAAGCTTCTAGAACATTTATACCACTCAGAATCCTTAATTGTGCCTTCTCTCAAATGCTGTTACCTCCCCTCAAATGTACCACTGCTGACCTGTAGCCATATATATAACTTTGTCCATCTATAAATGTCTTAATATGTATTCTTTTGTATCTGTCTTATTTGCTTACTATTATGTTTCTGAGATTCATTCATGAAGTAAGTTAGCAGTAGTTTTGTGGGGGCTTTTTTGGTAGCAGTTTTGTTTTTCTTTTCATTTCAGTGTATTATTTCACTATATGAAATAGACTACAATTTATTTTCGTTTTCCATTCTCATCAAGATAGATATTTGGGGTTTATTTCCATTTGAGGGCTATTGCAATAAATGCTACTCTAAACATTCTCATACATTTTTAAAGTAAGCATTCACACCGATTTCTGTAAAGTGTATACTTTGGATTGGAAATCTTGGAGATAAGGTATACATATGTATGCTTAATCCTAATCAATAATACCAACTTTCCGAAAGGTTGTGGCCAATTTGGTATATACTTCCCATCAGCATATATGAGAATGTCTGTTGCTCTATGTCCTCACTGATTTTGTAATTTAATGCATTGTAGTTTTAATTTGCATTTCCCTGACTGCTGATGAAGTTGGCATCTTTCAAATGTGTTATTGCCTTCTGAATATCTTCTTTCACGAAATGCTTGTTCACATGTCTTGCCCAATTTGCATTTGGTTTTCTGTGTTTCATTATTTGCTTGTAGGTGGTATAGAAATGGATTCTGAGGCATAGAAAAATGACAAGATTTCCGGTGATCATCTAAAAGAAAAATTAATAATCAGAAGAACAGTTTTGATACAGATCATGAATCTCTGATACTGAGGCTTTTCTTAGATGAGAAGGCCTAAGACAGTGACATGTGCAGTAGGCCAACGAAAATTGACCATAGCATCAGATTATAAGGGAAGGCCAGCATATGAGAAGACACATTAGTTTGAAGACACATTTTCATTTTTTGTCTTTGAAGCCATTTACTGTATTTTAGATTATTGGCCAACCAATTCTGCCTTACTTCCCTATTTCTAAATTTTTCATATTCTATTACTTGTTTGTACTAATCACTCACTGCCAAGATTTTTTTCTCATTGCCAGGTGAAAGCTACAGGGTACTCCCACCCTCAAAAATTGTTATTTACGCTCATCCTATTACAACTGGAAATCCTACATCCATTCTGAAATCAGTATGCTCTAGTTTTGTCTCCCCATTAAAATGACCCTAATATTTCATGCCACCACCTTTCTGGACCTTTTGACTCAATTCTGACACTTTCTTCTCCTTTGCCTTTTCAACGAGTCACTTCTTAATTCCACCCTCCCAGATTTGGTCTTTTCTTAATATTCCTAAATCAATTATGAAGTTGTTAAGCTTTAAAAACAAAATCCCAGTGAGAAAATAATCAAAGATTAGGGATTTCTTTTTTTTCTTTATAAGATTTGAGTTAGGAAATCTCAAATTCCTAAGGGATGCAGTAAGATGCTGGGATGCAGTAAGAAGTTGAGTAATATCTGAGTGGCATCTCCACGGTTCTTTTGGTTTTTTTCTCAGGCTTCTCACATCGCGGTCACAAGACAGTTGTCCCAAATCCAGATATCACAATTCTATTTAAGGCAAAGAGAAGGAAGGAGGGAGAAGTAGCAGAGCCGCTTCATCTGTCCCTTTCATCCAAAGTGCAAAATTATTCCCAGAAAAAGCTAGCAGATTCCTGCTTATGATTCATTGCCTTCTGAAGTGGTAGCTTCAAAAGAGCATGAGTAAAGAAATTTTTAACCTTTATGGTCTTATAGTAGAGACAAGTTTAGGTTCACCAACCCACAGTATTTTTTACATTTCCCATTTTTACTCAAATGAAAAATCATTGTTTCTAACTTTTTTCCTCTTTCCTCTTCCATCTCTTCCTAATTTTTCATTTTCTCCCTTTTTTCTTCCTTTCTTCCCTATTTCTTTCCTACTTTGCATTTTATTTTCCACCTCATTTCACAAATCATTTGAAATCAATTCACAGGAAATTGATTAGGCAACACAATGAAATATAAGGGGAGAGAATAAAGGGAAAATCTTATGGGGGGGTCTATTGAATAGACCCCCCATAAATTATAATTTCTCAACTTGGATTAAGATAAGAAATAGATAACAAATAGAAATTATTTTCATTAGAAACTCTTTAGTGTATTAGGTAGACTAGGTTTTGGTAACAGATAAAGCCATAAATGCTTTTATTGTGATAGATGTTTATTTATTGTTCATGAAGCAGCCAGTAATCAGCTTTCTCCCATGAAATGATCTAGATTTCCAGTGACTCAAGATTGTGTCCTAAGGCTTTCATATCCTGAATCCTTTGTCTGGATTCAGCCAAAGGAACGGGATAGAAGGATGGGAATGGGGCATACCAACTACTTAAAAGCACTAACTTAATCATGGCAAAATTTACTTCTCCTCATTCCACTGACTAACACACGGACATTTCTGGGAAATGAAGTATATGTGTGCACTTAAGAATAACAGTATTAGTTTTCCACACCTGGAACTCAGATGTTTTGTCCTGTTGGAGTAGGATAGTTATTCTGAGGTGCAGTGTAGCATTTGCATTAATAAAAATTTTAGATAGTGGAAGTGGGGTCTGACATGATCTTGAGTCCATTGTCTCTCTTTTAGTTTCTTGCATAGTTTGACTAGCTTAATTCACTTACCAATGTGATTTCATTTCTCCACAAATAATTAGGGAAGGTAAGAGTGCCTGTCTCCTAGGAGAACAAACAAGATACTATTCCTGAAACACTTAGTATTTAGTACATGGGAAATAATCAGTAAATGTTAGCAATTATCAATATATGGGAAAAGACATATTGGAATATCCAGTCTACCAGAAAAAGAAATAATGTATCCTTCGACAGAAAGTGAAGTATTTAGAATTGTAAACTATCTCACTGGAAGCTTCCATACTAGAATATAAAAGAAAACAATAACCTAAGCAGCATGGCTAAGACTCAAGAGATTAGATTGAATTAGATTGAACTTTTAAAGGTTGGACTAATAAAATGGACTAATGGACTAATAAAAATTTTAAGAATTTTATCACTAAAAGAACTCAGTGCCAACTGGTTATACTCTCCCTTCCTTCTTCAATGCCATAGAAAATGGCCTACAACATATTGGAACTTGTGCCTGGCAGACTGTGAGTGACAAATAAATATTGGTTGAATCAATGAATGATTGACCCCTTAACTTATCATATTGTTTATACTACTTTACTGTACTTATATACACACTGGCATGTTATTTTTCTTTTAGCTTACTAAATATGGCAATGCAAATAATGTCTAAAAAAAGACTAAATTTTGCAGACCTGCATTTTGTTTTATTAGCCTCTACCTTGTCATGTGTCACTCTCTGCTGAGTATGAGTACAAGCAAGCATCTCTTAGGCCCAACCATAAACTACCTAAATTATTAATAAATAATAATCACAATTATAGCTCAAACAGTTTAAATAAAAGGGAACTAATTCTGTATCCAGAATAGTGTAAGACAAAAACAGGAATATAAGTATAAACATTATGAAAAAGAAAGACCTATTGTAGTTTTGACATCATTTGTAAAATCTGAAGTATCTAAAGGACACTCACATATAAATGGTCACCTCACCAAACCATCCATTTATCATTAGGGAAGGCCTGAATTCTTGTTAAAAATAATTTTGAGATGCTTGTAGGAGACAAATGATTGATCAAGCCTCAAAATTCTACAGAGATCTTTGCTGAGATGTTTCTAGTATTGGAGATCAGGAGTCAACTCTGTAAAGGACAATCACAATAGAGTACTATCCACAATACAAGAGGCACCTGGGTGTGGCTCAGTTGGTTAAGCCTCTGCCTTCAGCTCAGGTCAGGATCTCAGCGTTCTGGGAAAGAGCCCTGTGTGCTCCCCACTCAGCAGGGAGTCTGCTTCTCCTTTCCCTCTGCCCCTCCCCACTGCTCATGCTCTTTATCTCTCTCAAATAAATTAAAAAAATATATATATATATAAACAATACTTGCATAGGAATTGAGCGATACATCAGCTGGGAAAAATTATTATCAAATATGTTTGTATATGACTATATTATAAATTGGCATGTTGTATGAATTTTTATACATAAAAATGGACCTTTTCCAAAAAAGTTAATATTAGAATGTTCAGTATCAAGTAATCTTTACTAGAAATTGTAGTAGGTACAGTTATTGTATTAAAGTCACTGTCAGTTCATGCAATTGGTTCTTCTCATTAGTGCATTAGAATATATGTGTCTCTATACTTTCTATAGTAGAATTACATGCATTTGGATCTTTTATTCATTCTTTTAATCAGTTAATATTTTAGTGAATTATAATAATGGAAGTCCAAATAGGAAAACCCACTTTAGCCTAGAATGTCAAGGTGAGCTTTTTAGAGAAGATGAAACCTGACCAATTCTAGAATTATGGGTGGGTAATATCCCCTCCAGGTACCTAGCTGTGTGGTAGGGCCTTTCTAGACAGCTTAAAAAAAATTGATCAGGTTACAAGAAAGCAAATAGTTTAGTATAATTTGTAGAAAAGACTGTCTAATTTGACAGTAGAAAAGGTATGACAAGAAATGAATCTGTAAGGCAGACAAAGGTAAAGAAGGGTTTACTAAGCTATATTATGCATCTTGAACTCCTCCCTAAAGACCCACAGAGAACCATTGAAAGCTTGTAGACAGTGAAGAAACTGCATTTTGTTTTAACTTTAAAAGGAAATTTTCTGCCTACAGGAATGGGTAGAGATGGGATAAAAGAGACAATTGCAGTTGCTATGCAAGATTTGAAAAATCTCTGTCATAATACAGTTCAACATGAGGATACCATGTAACAGATTTATCTCATATTACATGAAAGACTTTTTCTGATCTTTCATAGAAGTCATTTTTATTTAATTTTATTCTCTCAGTAATGTTAAAGACAGATTTTTATGTAAACATCAGAAATTGTCTATATTGAGTTCCTGCTTTTTCATGCAGATTTAGCTATTCACAGAATCCAAAGGTAGAAGACCATAGGTGTAGATACAGACACAGAGATAGTGAAAAGGGGAAAAATGACCTAGAATTTAGATGAAATGTCCCATTAACTAAACATCCTTTATTTTGGGAATAATAAAAGATTATTCCTTTGAAAAATCTACAGTAAACTTTATCTGTAGTCTTAAATTCATCCAAGTTGGATCCAGGAATCAGAAAGTCCAATATGTTGGTAAGGATCAGTACCCAAGAATGTAAAAATTTTGAGCTGTTTCTAAGACATTTTCATCAGATGTTTTATTTAATTTAAGCTTTTCATTAGGTGAACCATATGAGAAAGAATGATTAATTCTTAATAAAAGAGGAATTTTGGATTCAAGATATTATTTTAGAATTATAAATCTGGAAAAAGCAAGCCTCCTTGTTGCCAATCAGGATTTTTGCTCTTACAATCACTCTCATCAGGGCCACAGTATATAACTATTTCTCTGGATCTAGCTCCATCCAAAGCTATGCACTGCCGCCCCCCCCCCCCCCCGCCCCCCAAGAAATATTACACTTAGGTTTTTGGTTTTTTTCTTATTTTGTAGATGATATGCATTTTATAAAATACTTCAGTCATCTGAGACCCAAACTATTTTCTCCAATATCCCATTTTTCATACCACTTGATTAGTCAAAGGAAGGGTAATGTGTCTTTGTTAAACTGAAAAATGAAAGTATCCCAACATGAAATATATAGAATCATTCTAATTTATTCAGTAATCACTGTAAGAATGGAAAGGCAGTTTTGTGCTTCACAGCAATGAATGGAATTTCAAAATATCCTTAAGCAGAAAAAGAAAAAAAAATGTGAGAGATTTCTCTTAATATCTTATGATTCCCTTATTTAATCAGTTAAATTATTTATACAAACAACATTAGGAATATCAGACCTCAGTTGAGGTCAAGGGAAAATGTTTATTTTCTTAGCAAAATATCTATCTTAAGTAAAGTGGTGAACACATAAGATTACTTTCATATTGTCTAAATAATAAGCTTTAAGAGAAGAAATTTAAGAATGACTTCTTCAAGAATTATCCTATAGACTTGTTTGCAATATTATTAAGTTCAGGATGTATGTAAGTTTAAATATACAAATAAATCTGATTGAGAAATTTGCCATTTATTTATTTATTTTTTTAATTTTATTTATTTATGATAGTCACAGAGAGAGAGAGGCAGAGACATAGGCAGAGGGAGAAGCAGGCTCCATGCACCGGGAGCCGGATGTGGGAATCGATCCCAGGTTTCCAGGATCACCCCCTGGGCCAATGGTAGGCGCTAAACCACTGTGCCACCCAGGGATCCCAGAAATTTGCCATTTAAATTGATACGGTAATCACTAGAACATATCTTATGAAAAATTGCACTTTCATTTCACATCTAAATGGGACTTTTTTTTTAAGATTTTATTTATTTATTCATGACTGATACAGAGAGAGTCAGAGACATAGGCAGAGGGAGAAGCATCCCTCACAGGGAGCTGGATGTGGGATTCGATCCTGGGATCCCGGGATCATACCCTGAGCCAAAGGCAGACGCTCAACCACTGAGCCACCCAGGTGTCCCAAGGGCTCTCTCTTAATATAGATATTACTTTGGGATGGATAAATTATTTTTTTTAAGGATTTTATTTATTTATTCATGAGAGAGAGAGAGGCAGAGACACAGGCAGAGGGAGAAGCAGGCTCCATACAGGGAGCCCGATGTGGGACTTGATCCCGGGACTCAAGGATCACACCCTGCTCTGAAGGCAGGCGCTAAACCGCTGAGCCACCCAGGGATCCCCTGGGATGGATAAATTAAAGAATTGTTTTAAATTCACTTTGTAACAGGACAGGTACATAAAATTTGAGATACGCAAATGTTAAAAGTCATCAGATATCCGAAAAGTCAACCACCCATGCTTGGTAATGCTGTAATTGCATCCATGTATTTCCTATTAGATGCCCTGCCTCATATTTATCACACTAGATAACCACTGCTCTTCTAACATTTGTGGAATAAAATCCAAATCACTTGAGCCTTTATGATTTTACATATATACCTAAATTATCAGTATCATGTTTACCTCCTTCTCCTTCACATAACTAGTGTCAGCTAAACCAAATGTCCTGTCTCCATGGCCCTTATTCTTAGCTTCCCTCTTCTTAGAATTTCCACGAGTGTGTGTGTGTGTGTGTGTGTGTGTGTGTGTGTTGGGGAGGTGTTGGGTAACTGGGTGATGGGCATTAAGGAGGGTACAAGACAGGATGAGCACTGGGTGTTATACTACATGTTGACAAATTGAATTTAAATAATTTTTTTTTTAAAATCCCACATGTGAAGATTCTGTTCCTGCAGCTTAGCCACTACCTGCTTCACAGGTTACAACCTGTGATAGAGATTTGCTTAGTCTAGCTGTCTTTCTATATGAAAATGTGTTTTATATATATATTTTTGAAAATGTGGTATATTTAAAAATAAAATTATCACATGCCAACAATGAAAAATGAAGAGGTTTTATATAAAAATTCCTAGTTTCAACTAACTTCTGAAAAATTAGAGGATTGAAAATACTGGATCATCCTTTCTGTAGAATGAGTGGCAAGGCTGGCTAACAGTGCTGTCCATTAAATGGGATTTGAGCTCTTCAACAAGCTCCCATCTGTACCTATTGACCCTGGCACTGAAGCAGTGACAGTTGGCATATATATTTATGCTTATATTACAAGAAAGGGTAAAATGAAATATTTCTTATAGGCCCAACTCATACACTTCTTGACTAACTCCTGTAGAAAAAAAAAAAAATGAGTGTGCAAACCTTGCCCTCCATCATCCAGATTTTCTTGCTCCTCTGTCAGGCTAAATCTGTCTTTCTGTTGTATTTTTGTAGCATGATGGAAAATGTATTATTGGCCACCTTTTGCACTATCTTATAATTATTTCTATGCCTATCTTAAGTCTCAAATTTAGGAAGCTTATGTCAGCAGAGTGCTCAATGACTTATTGAGGGTGGACCCTATAAACTTCACAGACACATGCTAGCACTTTGCACGTTATCAGTTATCTTTAAATACATACCTGTTTGGCCAGTGAATGAATAAGTGTGTGCACATCAGCAAGAATGGATCAGGCTAATTTTATGGATCACATACTGCTTTAAAAAGCACAACTGTATTCTCATTTAAATAGAATCAGAAAAGTGTGAGAGTTATTTATAAAGGATACTTACTCTAAAAATCAAAACACGTTTTGTAAATTTTGGGTTCTTTTTCAAATTCCATTTCTATTCTTTGACACACGTAGGACATGCAGACTGCTCCATTAAGTCATTAAATATTAAATGAACTAAATTAAGCTTGAAAAATTACCTTGAGCTTTTTTTTTTTCCCATCTTAGGTATCTGAAATAAATCAAACAAACAATTTTGTGTGAGGTCCTTGCCAGCTGGAGAAAGACTCCAGAAGAGAACAGTACCACTCAATTTGTTTTATTTTTTCCCTTCAGTTTTATACTTACTTGTGACAATAAATAGAGACAATGATCACTGTTTTTTTCCAGTAAAAGAAATAGCTGAAATTTACTCTTGAAAGCACAGTCTTTGTTATAGTAAGACCTTTTCACCTGCAAATTACACAACACTTTGGAGTCTCAAGATCTTTTTGCCTTTTCTCTCTCCTAAATCTTTCACTCTTTCTCTCCACATAGCTGTTGGCTCTGTCTCATACCTTCTTACCTAATGTGTTATTCTTAAATTTCATTAACAAAGTGCTCTTATGCTCTCCACTTCCTATTTCTCATCTGTGGATTTGTGGGTTGCATCAATATCTACTTTAAGAAAGTCCTGTTAAAAGGATGAATCTTAAGTTTCTACAATAGCGCTTTATACAAATGTGAATAATAATAGGTACTGTTGGGAAGGAAAATTTCCTTTACTCTTAAAGATTCTTCTGGCTGGTCCAACAGTTAAGTTAGCATGAGACAGGTTAACAGAAGAAAATTGGATTTTGTACATATGGAACCTTACATGCATGAGAGGTTCAAAGAGAAAAGTAAACTGATGTATATATGGAATTGGGTAGAGGCCTGGAGCTTCAAAGGGGAGGAGGGCAATTCACAACACAATAGGCAGAACAGATGTTTGATATTTAAATGTTTGCCCTGCCTGCCATACAGACGAGTCATTCAGATAAAATTTATCTCTGGTAAGAACTCCTATTCTAAAAAAACACCCCCAATTTAGATTCTCCTAGATAGTTAAGAGAGGGGTAAAAATTCCTCTTAAACTTTCAGAGCGTTGATTGCCTTTGGCTCAAAATAATCCACACACCAAAGTGGCACAATTCAGGGGCACATACTCTGAACTCTTTTATATGAAAAGCAATGAAAAGGATATTTGGAGTAGGTAATAAATTTAGGCTGGATGAAAGACTTTCAGAATAAAAATTCACTCCGAAACATTTAGAGGGATAGTAGAGACTCCTCTACAGAGATCTTTACTGAAGATTATGATTATGATTTTAACTCATCTGTGCATGCTTTAGAATCATAGCACTTGAATGGATTTTGGAAAATTAAGTGCTTCAAGACTATGACAGGAAAACCAACCAGCTTTCATCTTCCTCTTCATCCCCACCTTCCTCAACTTCTTTGGGGAACTTTTTTGGGGAATCGCAAGGTCAGAGATAACTGGCTAACCTATTATTGTTAATCAACCATTTGTTCTTACTGTCTGTATGCAGTTGATCAACACACACACACACACAAATAATACATACACACTCACTCACATACGTTCCTATAATTTTTTCTTTGTTCACTTTCCTCAAAGTTTCCCATCAGTTTTTCTTTTTAAGGTAATACTGTCCAAATTCATAGCACTGCAGTTCTCTGTTTCCTATGACTTTTATACCAAACCAGGAATGCTACTCACAATACTTAAAGACCTGATTGGTATGGTGTGAAAGCTGTAGTTTCCACAAACAGCCATTGGAGGGTCACATTCTCATTACTAGTATCCATTATAGACTTTAAGGTACTTTTAGGCATCTGTAATTTACCCACCATGATGCCAGTGCCACTGCCAAGGGCATCCACTGGTGTTTGGACATGCACTGTACAGGGAACATGCAGAAACTGGTATGGATGAATGGCCACAAGCTGGCTGTCAAGCACCTCCTGCAGGGATCTCTCAGGGATCATGGAACCTACAACTATGAGTGATTATTCAAGTAGCTCAAGATAAATATTATTTACTTACCTAAAGTTTCTTATTACTTTAGCAATTATATGAGCCTACTAATGCATACCAGTTGACTATCAACTCTATGTATATCCTCAAATACCTTATCTTATATAATTACCAAATCTGCTACTTACTGATGGTCTTCATAATAGATAGAATTTTTTTTTTTTTTTTTTTTTTTTGGTGAAGAAGAAGCAAACTTATATCAGTCTAAAGCCAACCCATTAGAATGGATCAATAAGGTTATCAGGAAAAAAAACTAAGCTGTATTATTCCATGTTTCATCTTAACAAATAGACAAATAATGAATCAAACTTGAGAGACAGTATGCTACCCTTTCACCTGGAAATCTCAGAACAGACCCTGTGCATATTATTCCACCGGTTAAAAAAAAATGTTAGTATTGTGCAAGTGAAGATGGTGAGGGAAAAACACATGACATTCCTTATTTTATTGAGAGGGATTCTGAACATATTTTTAAATACTATTAATTGTCTAAGAAACTTCATTTTAAAAGATGCCAAGTCTGAACAAATTGCTTATGCCATTAAACTGCAACAGGAACAAAGGCCCTCAAATAATATTCTTTTAAAATTTAATATTAGTTTTAATATTAGAATATTTATTGATAATTATATGATTTTTATTCATTTACTTCTTAATTTAACAACTATTTAAGTTCATATTATGTAAAAGTAGAAGACAGTAAGATGGAAAATTGCCACAAGAGAACTATGCAAACAGGGCTATTGATGAAATAGAAAAGACAGTTTGACAAAAGAATATTTCATGGTAGTTACCTTAGTATCAAAACCTGAGCTACCCATGCAAAATGAGGAGGGAAAGAATACCTGAGACAGAGAAATGTTTGTGCAGATAAAGGAAGGTAGGTAAGGGGCACCTGAGACCTGAAAACTGCTGAGGACCAGGTCATAAAGGTCTTTAAAAGCTGTACCAAGGAAAGTGAGGTACATTCTGAAGCTAAAGGGGTTCTTTAAATGGAAGCAGGGAGTCTTATATTAAAAAGTATGATTTAACAATCTCATTGGAAGAAGGCAGGCTGGAAGTAAGTATTCAGGGTGGTTAGATTAGCGCAGTGGTCTGGGAATTGACTACAAAGCAAGGTGACCAGGTGGTGGCCCATTGCTGTGCTTGTATGTGGTTGTGTCAATAGGCTTATGAGCTCTTATGGGTACTGTTAATAAAAATCTGTTGAAAAATATTTGATTTTTATTTTAAAACTTACATAAAGTAGATCCCAGATGTGGAGTTTCTGTTTTTGCCTATTCATATTGTTTTTCTACTTACTCTTAAGAGGTAAAATAATGAAAATATTAACTAGAGGTTTAGGAGAGGTGTTAGTTTTTCCTTTATTTTTGAGATGCTGCCATCTAGTGAAACTTTTGTAAAATCACTTTGTGGAGATCTCATTCAAGTTTATAACTTCTGGTCCTTTCCTCAAAGCAGTTACATTTTAATAATTTATGTTTCTGTCACCCATGGGGAAATAATTGTACATACATTAAAACATATTGTAAGAGCCTCAAGTGATTTATGTGGTAATACAGATGTGACTACAGGACTTTTAATAATGGGATATGATAGGTTGAAGTTTCATGGTTTCTTCATTGTGCCATTCTTTATAAATAATTGATAATAAAATAAAAATGGTGACTTTTCTAGTCCTTAAGATTTCTAAGTTGAGTTTTATAAACAGAGAAAGATTGAGTTGTAAATATTTTTTTGCAAAAAATAAATCATTGCCTTTATTAGAAATGTTGGCAAGACCTCAAGGCAGGATTTCAAAATCAGAACCTTTATATGCTTTCCAAATTGAATTTCAATATTAAAATATATTAAAATACAAGCAAATCTCTGTGTGTGTGTGTGTGTGTGTGTGTGTGTGTACTGAACCTAAACATTAGTCTGCAAACCCGGGATTGGATAATCTCTAAATATTGATAGAGATTAATTGTCTTTCTTTTTATCACTCTTAAAACTTCTGTTAGCATGGAGCATCTGTCATATTTTTATGACATGTATTGCTCTTTTTTTTTCCTGTGAGAGACAAATATGAATTCAACTTCCCTCTCCCCCCAAAATTAAGAATCAGGTATATAATACTGGTAAGAACTTTTTCTTCTATGAGATACTAGTTCTGGCCACATTATAATGGGTAAGGTTTCTAATTGACTCTTTAATATTTTGAGTTTTCTCTATGAGACTAATGCTATAGGTTAGGAGTCAGCAAATCTTTTCTGTAATGGGCAAGATAGTTATTTTTGATTTTGTGACCCATGCAGTCTCTGTTGAAACTACTCAATTCTGCTTGCAGCTGTTGTCATAGACAATATTTAAGCAAATGAGACTAGTTTTGTTTAAATACAACTTTATTAAAAACAGGTCATAGTTTGCATCCCTTTGTTTAGGGAAAGTACCTATAATAGCAATTTGAGGTTAGTTATTCTTTTTTTTTTTTTTTAAGATTTTACTTATTTATTCATGAAAGACACAGAAAGAGAGAGAGGCAGAGACACAGGCAGAGGAAAAAGCAGGCTCCATGCAGGGAGCCTGACATGGGACTAAATCCTGGGTCTCCAGGATCAGGCCCTGGGCTGAAGGCCTCACTAAACTGCTGAGCCACCTGGGCTGCCCAGAGGTTAATTATTCTTTTGTTGTTGTTGTTGTTTTTGTTTTTGTTTTTGTTTTGTTTTGTTTTTTGAGGTTAATTATTCTTAAGAGGTGTTAGAACAATCTAAAATAGGTCCCTCTGCAATTATTTACTTCAAAAATTTCAATCAATAGATGTGTTTCTTCAATGTTGCAAGAAATCTAAAGTTTTAAAACTGTAATTATAATTTATGCACTTAGAAAACTAAAGATAGAAAAGCTCACAGGTAAAGCATTTTTGCAGAGTCAACTATCACCCCTATTTAATGATCAGGGATTTTTTTTAAAATTCATGTTTATGTGCAAAATTTTCTTAATATGGAATGAATCATTATATTCTTGAAGTAAAATTTGTAACATTTTGATTTACAGAAAATTAAAGGTTTTGATGATAAGCCTTTAAAGTGAAAAGTTACGACTTGGGTATAATTTGGATAATATCATTTATTCCTTCAGGTTGTCCTTGTGGGAACTTGATGGAAACAAAGGATTAGTTTCTAAAACAGTGAATTCTACTAGGCAGACATGCAAAAACACTTGGACCGTATGAACAAGTAAATAAGAGAGAATAGAGTCAGATAGTCAAGAGGCTATTAGGATCTCAAGTCAATGTATAGGGAGAACACAGTGTAGGGTCATAAATAGCATCATTTTTATTTGATCATCTTTGTGGCAGCTGATCCAGGCAATACTTAGTCGTAGAGATCCTGCTAGTGTCAACTGAACTCTCTCATGCATCTCTGACCAACTAAAGAGAGATGAAGAGAGGAGCTGATCCAAGCTGAGCTCAGGTGAGGATGCCTTTGACCCACATTTCCTCCATCCTTCATCTGAGCCAGCAGGTTGGCTAAGCAGGTCCTTGTCACAGAGATGGCAGAGGGCAAGAGAGCAGGCCTAGTCTAATCACTCAAGTCCTTTGGAGTCTCTACTTGTATTACATGTGCTAACATTCCTTTGGTAAAAATAAGTCACCTGGCTAATCCCAGGGACAGAGAATTGTACCCTGTCCACAGTGGGAAGAATGGAAAAATTACATGGCAATGGAAATGGGTACAAGGAGAAACAAAGAATGGGAATCATTAAGGCAATTTATCATAGCATGTATTTACTTGAGTTAATTACATTAAATATGGGCATGATGTGGAGTTTAGTGTGAAACTAAAAACTACTATTAACTCCGTCAGGTTAGTAGGATACAAAAAAGCAGGGGTTCTCAAACTTTTTGCCAAGGAAAATCTTTTACTCTTAAAAATCATTGAGGACCTCATAGAGGCTTTGATCCTGTGTTTATATTTACTATACTAGTAATTAAAGATGTTTATTTACTTATTCATTCGTTCACTTATTTAGAGCATCAACAAACACATTACATATTAACATAAATCATATGCTGTTAAGGAAACAAAGCTATATTTTCTAAAACAAAAAGAATGTTGATGTTTGGCAAATCTCTGCATTGTTTGGCTTAATAGAAGACAGCTGGTTTTTCATATCTGCTTTTGCATTCAATCTCTTGCTTTTTTTTTCTTCATGAAGCATATGAAGAAAATCACTCCTCATGAAGATAGAAAACACAGGAGTAGTTTATTGGCTTTTCAGTTTATTGTGAATATTGTTTGATACTGTATGAATAATTGACAAATTGTGGTATGCAATGTGAAACCAAATTACTGATCTTTCTATACTTTTTTCTATTAAAATCCATTGTTTAGTTTTGCACTTTTTTTTTTTTTGGTTTTGCACTTTGAATAGATCTTTAATCCATGCTTGATATATAACATCAAACATTGGTTGTTTGAAAAATATTAGTACACATTTTCCAAATATATATCTATGTATTTCATTATACACTATTTAAAAAATTATATTATTACTAAATGCATCAGAAATATCTCTAAATGTTGGGAAATGGCCATACTCATAAAAGCGGGTGCAAATTTGCAAAATCCTAATTGCTCTTGGAAACCTTTTTCATAGGCAACAAATATTGTGGATTGTTTTCCTTGAATTGACAGACTCACTTCATTCATTTTCAAAAGAATGTCAAACACCCAAGTATGAGTTAACTGTCCTCTTTCAGCTCTTCTTTGATGCAAAAATGGCTCTCTATGCAGTAAAAGTGGTTAGTTCAGCTTGCAACTTAATTTCATGAGTGCATTATTTTGAGGCAACCATCTCACTTAAGAATATGGTCAGATGTCTTTTGCATGCTTCCCACAGTAAACTTTAAAAATATGAGAATTCAAGCATTGAGATTTAAAACAAATTTAACATTTTTACAGCTTTCTCAAAGAGATTCTTAAGTAAAATTGTCTTGTTATTTCCCCCTGTAACTAAATGGTTTTGACCTGCAATGACTGCTGGTGTAATTTGGTGCCACTGCCTTGAATTGCACTAACATGCCAGCAGTTTTCCCATAACTGCTTTTGCATTATCAGTGCAAATGTCAACACAGTGAAGAAGGCAAAGAATGTCTTCATAGTATGAAAATTAATTCAACCTGAAAGGTTCCTGGGAATGCCCAGTGTTTTGTGGTTCACACATTGTGAACCACTGCACCAAAGAGTAAATAAACTATATTTATAGTTCAGCAGTTTGTCAAAGATTTTCTCAGAGATATTTATACTTACTATTTCTAATCATTAAGCAAATTCAAAACTTGTTCTCATGTTCTTCCCCAGGGTTGTTTCGTTGGCTTTGATCTAGCACATGCGGTTGGAAATGTTGAACTCCACTTACATGACTGGGGAGTTGATTTTGCCTGCTGGTGCTCCTACAAGGTACAAATTTACAAATTTACAAATTTAATATATTTACATCCTTTATCACACATTGACATTGATTCAAGTGAAAAACTGGATCAGTGGCCAGTTTTAACTATTGGAGTTACTTTCCTCCATATCTTTCATTACTGCTTTTTCTGATTTTAGTTAATTATAAAGTCACATGATAGAATAGTATAATAATTACTTAAAGTCAGATATTTCCATTTACAATAGAGTATTTATTTCTTGAATTACCTGGCTGCTATAGAAAAGTCGGGAAGTTTGGGGACAAAGTTCTACCCTTAGAACTTAATTCAGATTGATTAGGTTCTTAGTATTTTGTTGCTATATTGTGAAATTTCTTCTTTGTAAAGATAATTCTTATGGAATCAACTTGATATTGTCATTTGAAGACAATTTAATTGACAGAGATCATGAAAATGAAACCAATTTTATTTTAACTTAGGTGTTTTTAAAATATGATACTTTACTATTATTTAAATATGAATAAGCTTTAAAAGTTAGATAGACGTCATTGGAACTGTTATCTATTAGTTGGGGCAAAATTGGGCCAAAAAAAGTAGTATGTATTTGGGTATTTAGTCTCAATTAATAATGCTATGCTTATTTGTTTTTGTTTTTGTTTTTTGTTGAAAAAGGTAATGCAAAATTCTGTTTTTTTATAAAAGCTCACATAATCACATATTTAGGACTGGTCAAAAGGTGGTTTCATGACCAAAAAAATGTCAAATGATTTCATTGTTTATTTTTGTCATATGCTCAGACAACTTAATTTCTTTTCAATTCAGTATTTAAACTCAGGAGCAGGAGGTCTTGCTGGTGCCTTTGTCCATGAAAAGCATGCCTATAGAATTAAACCTGCGTGAGTACCATCTTCAGATTCTTCTTTGGTGATGAATAAATTAATGTGCATTAATTCTAAATTTACATGAGTTCATTAAGGTGCTAGCCAATAAGGATCTGGATTGATTATAATTATATCACTACTCCATTAACAATGATGTACTTTCTCAGAAAGAAATGCCTTAGAAAAAAAAAAAAAGAAATGCCTTTCAAAGAGTTCAATTGGTTGAACGAGAAATTTAATCACAAAAAGGAAAGCTTCAATGCTAAAAATGAGTCACTGTAATCATGTAGAGCAGATGGTTTAATGCAAAGAGATGACTTATTTTTGTTCAAAAATTAGACTTCAGAAAATTTCAGATTCCTCACATTGATGAATAAATCAAAGGCAACCAGAGCTGTGCCTAATAGAGCCTTAAATGTGGTATGTTATTATTAAAATTACATCTACCTTTAAAGCTAGAAACACTATATGATGGTCTTGTAAAGATTATCTTCTGTCCTCAAAGATTTTATAATCCATGAAAACTGAAGAAGCTGAACACTGAACAACACGGAGTGACTGCATAAAAAGCAATACTTTTCTACTTTATATAACTTTTTCATTTTTCAGAGCAAGTATAAATGCAAATGTGATATATTAACAAATTTATACATTTTTATTTGACTGGGGAACTTGTAAGTTTGTTTTTATCTGGTATGGAGATACAGAAGTAATATTCTGAAAAAGCTCCTTTCATAGTTGTTATATCAGAGTATGTGTGATGAGGAGACTGTCTAGACTCATAATAGGTAATATAATAATGTTTGATTAGTTTTCTGAATCTCCTCAGCCACTGGCTGAGTGGTGTAATCTTTACAAGAATTGAAGCTGAATTAGTAATAAGACTTGGAGCACCTCCCATTTCTGAGATTCTACGCATATAAATCCAAGAAATTTAAGATGATTTTCTACAGTTCATTTAATCATGTCTAAAATTTCTTCAAGATTTTAAAGTTTTAAAATTAAATAGACCATTTTCTTTAGACGGGTATTGGGTTGGGCAGACATCTTCCACAAATCTGCTGTCAGTACATTACATTTCTCCCCCTGTCCCCAGATCTCTGAAAAGAATATAAAGCATTATTATGTTATAGGAATACCACACATATTTTAAAAGGTCTCTTTTTCATTTTTAGCCAACCCCGCTGACAGTGTTTTACCTAGTGTAATTGTTTTCCGTGTAGACAATACATAAGAAATTGCTCGCTTTTGTGTGAAGACTCCCTACTGACCACTTCCCACTCTTCACTTGTTTATATTGTAATAGAGGATCTGATGTATTATATCAACCGAAAGACAGGCCAGTGGAGTGGTAGGGGGATATGTAAGTAATCTACACAAATTGTTGAGAATGTAAGCATTAGCCATTAAGCTCTGATCTCACAGCCTATGTTTATTGCACTTGAGACTTCTTTTGTCATTATTTGTTCTTCATGGATGAAGCACAGGAGAGGGTGAAGGGGTTGTCATGAGCTCTGAGTTCATGTGTGCTTCATCCTGTAGAATCCCAACATCTTCCAGGACATCGTATGTGTTAAATCCTTGGTCCCGGGAGAAAGACTATATAGCATCACATTACTACTTGATCACTTGCTGGTCTATACCCTGAAGAATGTTCCTTGATCTCTCAGTGTTCTAGCCTTGAAATACAGATAATGGCAGCATCTACCTCATAGGCAATGATTCTGAGAATAAGATAGGATGGATGGTGCACATAGAGTACTAAGCACAGTGACAGAAGCATCATATGTGGGCCATCCACGTAGGCTGAATGCTGTGTTGCTTCACTGTAGAGTTGCATGTTAACTGGGAGACTTTTGACTCCTAGAGATATTTCTGTCAAGGAGGAAACATAACCTCAGAGGTTATGGTTTGGGACCTTGAGGACATTGAACAGTTTAGTATCTACTACCAAGTGCATTTCAGCAGGCCTTTGAGAAACAGGCCATGCAAGTCCCCATTTCTTGAATTCTCTCTTGTACAGCCTTTACCATCTTCCCGGTTCCTCATCAATTGAATTGAGTGAGATCTTTATGGATCTTCATTTCATATTTGTACCAGAGCCATGCTTTTAACTTTTTTGAAAAATCACATGCTATTATCTGTTGTTGTATTTTAACCATCTGGCTTTGGAGACTGACAGGACTCCAATCAGCTTTGACTCATGAAGCCCCCTTTACAGGAAACACCAGTTGGTGTCGTTTGTTTGCTTGTTGTTAAAGATTCTTTTTATATCATGTAGGAGTGACTGATTCCAATGGTGCCAACTTCTACCCAATAGGGGAACATAATTACTGTTGATGTAACAAACTGCGAAGTAAACTCTGTTGCTTTTTTAAAGGGTGACATCTAGTGGCTAAGCCTGTTATTTCAAATAAACAGTATACAAATAGCATTTCATGGTCCAGTTTATTCTTTCTTAAGAGTTTTTATATTACACATATTTAAATTAGTTTTTCTTTTATGTTATTTGACTATATGTTTATAGTGCAATAATTGTGTAGTCAAAGCCTTCAGTAAGGAAGTAAAACAGGATGAAGGTCAAAGTTAAGATTAGGGGCATTCTAGCTGTGTGGTTAAACAGAATGCTTAAATGTTCATCAAGGGTGGGGAAGAAGGGCATTACGGGAGTGAGTGACCCACCAGGTGTAGAGAGTGGATCCCAGGATATGCAACCTTGCATTCTAAATTTACTATTCAGTGTGTAACTTTGAAGTATCTTTTATGTTTCCATTGGCAACTGGTATAATATATCTGTACCAAGAATTTCACTTCTTCTTCTTCTCCATTTTTTTTTTTTGTTTGTTTAAATAGGCATTTTGGCCATTGTTCAAACAGATGACCTAAGACTTTTTCCAGGAAACTTTTGCCAATAAAGAGAAAGAGTACAGGCCATAGTCGATCCACTGCATTAAGCATCATAACTCAAGCTGTTATTCTCAACTAGAATTTGACCTTGTCCTAGTTTATCATCACCTTTTCTCATTCCAGTGTCATATTCTAAAGTTTGTCTGTACCTAAGAATTATTCTAAATTAGAACTGGTTGTGACTAAATGCCATTTGTTGTTTTTGTTGTTGTTGTTTTTCATTCAGGCCTGACTTCAATTGAGTCTATAAAACCAATAATTATTGGTCTGAGATAAAAAAGGACGTATTTTAATTGTAAGCATTTGAAGATCAGAAATGTATCACTAAAAAAATTGCTTGAATACTTTGATTTTTTAAAACCTTATAAATGTTGATCTTTCTGGTATACTTTAGATAAATACTTAACTTTTTGATTTTATGGGATTCAAAAATATCTGAAGCTCATGAAATGATTCTTCTATAAGAGCTCATAGACTGTAATTCAACACTCCTTGACACACACACACACACACACACACACACTTTTATTTTTCTTTTGAGAGACTCTAGGATAAGAGCAGGAGTGGATTATATGAGTTATTATGATTCCTTCTGTCCCTTACTTTTTTTTACCCCATCCAGTGAAACCATACGAACTAGAAAATTGCCATTTTTCACTTTCCATGCTGGCATAATAAACTTCCAGATACCCCAATGTATTCGATCCCTTGAAATGTTTTAAATATTTTGAGTGACCAAGCATGAGGCCTGCTCAAAATTTTGATGAAAATGCTAGAATTTCATATCATGTCAATAGATTTCCATAATGAGTTTGAGGTGCTTGATAAAAACCTATAGATAGAGATGTCATTTTTAAGGCCTTATTAAGGGCTTGAATCATTTCCTTTATTGTAATAAGTAATCTCCAGGTTAAAAAGAACCAGCCAAGAAGGCTAGTCAACTTCAATGCATGGTTAGACAAATTTTAGAACTCAGAAATGTAAATTATTATTTTATTTTTATTGGCAACTTAAAGAAGAAGACATGCCAAACAATATTCAGGAAAGTCTAAGGATAAAAAAAGGTCTGAAGAAAATTTAGTAAAACAACTCAAAAATTATAAGCTCATGGCATGCTTGGCCCAACTGTACAATTAATGTTATGTGGGGAGATCATCTAATGCACATTTGTTCCGGGGAATGCTGACTTGATATATTGATTCTCCATACTTTTCCAGGCAATGTTGAAGGATGCCATCATCCAAAGCTTATCTATAATTTAAACCCTGTTTTGGTTTCTTAGTGATCCTTTCAGACTTGTTACTTATCACATCCTTGTCTAGTATCTGCATAAAGTCTCCTTGTGAAAGCCTAAAGAATAAGGAAAAGTAAATCACACTAGCACGGTGTAAGACTCCAGGTCCTTTACAATGTGATAGACCAGTATCAATGAATTTCTCAGACTTTTCACAGGATTTCTAGTTGAAATGTGATCTCCACCTCCCAGGGCATCTGTTCTACCCATTCAGCCTGTTTCTTAGATTCAGTGTTTAGTATTAACATGGATGACTTGTCAGCCACAACTTTTTGACCTCTCAGCCATATTAGATACCCTTGGCCATCTCCTTTGTCTTTGAAGTTTCTATTCCACAGCTCTAAGCTTCCAGTGCACCATTTTCTCCTGATTCTGCTCCAATTTATGTGATGATTCTTCTATATTTTACAAAGTTTACTCTTTCACTTTTTCATTGATTCTCTCAATGTCTCAACCCTTGGTTCCCGAGCCCAGAAATATCTTATCCATAAACATGACTCCAACAATAGATACTTGTAGAGGACACTGATTTGCACTTCCAGCTTTACCACTTCCTTACATTTTATCCCTTATTTTAATGATTGCAACTTACAAGAGTTTCTGATTACCAAAGCATTAAACCAGTTCCTGAAGATAAAGTAGGAAAGCAAAGATTGTAATAATAGGAAATATTCCCGAATGAACTACACACTTTAAACTTAGCCCTTACTGAATACCCTTTCCCAATTAGCATTAGCATCTATCTCTATGAATTATTATAACAAGTCTTGGTCTTTTGCTGATTATAGAATATTAAAAATATCTGATAACACAGTGAAAACATACTGAAAATGGATTGTAAAGTGAAATTTTTCAAGAGATTCAGGATTTCCTGATGCAAGTGATACTGAAGAACTGCTGAATCACAAAATTATGGACAATGAGAATCTGTCAGAGTTAGAACCAAGAACAGATGAAGTAGAGGAAATTAGACACGGTACTTCAAAAGCAAATGACTTGAATATCAGAGATTAAAAGGAAATGATGAATGCTTCAAAAACTTTTATAGAAATGATCATTTCTATGGTCATGCTGAAAAAGTTAAATGTAATATGAAAGGGATTGTATTTTACTATCTTAACATTTTTAAAAATACACTAAGAAAATCAATATTTGACTTATTATTTATTCTTTTTAATGATTAGCACGTAATACTAGCCAAATTACAAGTTATTTTTTATATAACTAAATTTACTTTTTAAGAGGATCTCAAATTTAAATTTTTTCCATTAATTACTATAAAAATATGGTTATTGGTTTAAATTGGATTTTATTTTAAATGGACTTTTTCCAATATTCCATTGGTCATCAAATAATGAAGACTTCCAATATACTCATATATCTTTCTAAACTCAGGAATTAAATATAGTGAAACTTCCATTTTATCTTATTCCAACAAAAGTATCCTTCCTAAGGAACTCATTTCTTTGTCATGTAAAGAGAATGATCCTGAGTCCATTAAGAAGATATGAATAAATATAGCCAACACATATTTTTGTGCAAGTAACTTCTACAGATGGAAGTGAATATAAGATATTGCCTGTGATTTTAATTTATAGTCTTGGAGAGATTATTTTAGTAACTGAATAAATGATTTAAGTGACAGGAAACCCAAGGTCAGAATATATGCCACAAGGCAACTTCTTAATAATTGCTAGATGACTTCTCAAACATAGCCATAGAAGCAGTAGAGGGATAAATGTCTTTAACTTGGTGCTTTGGAAAAGCTTGAGCAAGGTGGTGGGGAAATTTACAGTTACAAATCCTCTGCTCAATGGAAGGCTATGTTAACTAAGTGAATAAATTTACTGTTACTTTGAAAGCTGAAATTGTTGCCTATGAGAAGGATTTCACTTGGTTAGTTTCCTAAATTTAACAAGTATAAAGAAGAAGAATTACTTAAATGACATTTCTTAAAGGGATATGTCAAGTGATCATTTCCTTTTTATACTTTTTACTATAATTTTTATGGAATCGGAGTTATTGAATTAACATTTAAAAGTCTGCCTATTATCATAAAATTGCTCTTTATCCCTATTCTACAATATTTTAGAAATTATAAACAGTAGTGAAATCGAGTTTGTTGCACCCTCATACTCACGGAATAGGTAATACCTGTCCTAAGTCCCAGTCCCCAAATCCTCACTGTGAGATGGCACATCCAAAAATGGCACATTGATTGAAGAAGAAATCTCATCTATGAAATCACGGCATATAACCTACACCTTTCTTCATTCAGAAACGATTTTATTTTATTTTTTTAAGATTTTATTTATTCATGAGAGACAATAGAGAGAGGGGCAGAGACCTAGGCAGAGGAGAAGCAGGTTTCCCACGGGGAGCCAGATATGGGACTCATTCCAAGGACCCTGGGATCACGACCTGAGCCAAAAGCAGATGCTCAACCTCTGAGTCACCCAAGTGCCCCCAGAAACCATTTTAGATTAGTAGCTCTAAAAGGATCCCTCGTTTTTTTGGCTTGACAATTTTTACTATGCAAAATCATCTAGATGATTTTTCTGCGTTGTGAATTTAAGCTGTGATCATAAAAATAACTTTTATACTCTGAGGTGTGATCATGATTAAAAATAAATTCAGTAAATAATCTGATTTCTTTTCAACTCAGGAGATAAAGTAATCCTGGCTCTTAAAGGAAAGCCAAAATAGTAATTTTCAGTATAAAGAGATATATTAAAGCCATTGTTCCTTGCAAATCACTGCTCTCAGATAATGATGACAATATCATTAATTTGGGAAAATTGGAGTCCTTTGAAACCTCAAAATTTATTTTCTCTTCTAAAATTGCAGTCTCACGTCTCTGAAGATATATGAGGCCAATGAACCTTTCAGACACCAAAAGTAAAACTTGTCAAAGAGAATAAACTCTTGTTTTAATCACTTCAATTTTTGCCCCTCAAGTGACCTTTGGAATCTGCAAGGTGTTTTTTGTTTTTTTTTGTTTTTTTTTTGTCATTGCTGTTTTTTAATATTAGCTATGAAGAACAATTGCTAAACTTTTATCTGATCTTACTGAGAAACAGAGAAACATGTATGTAGCTATCTGGCTCTTGAAAATTGCCAAAGCAGCCACGATACGGTATACCTGCTGTATGGAGCAGCGTGGGGACCTTGTTGGTCACATATCAGACCCACTGAGTCCTGGTGCTTCCAAGACTGGGCTGGGCTAACTACAGATGATAAGAACTCTTATAATACATTGTCCAGAACAAAGATCTGAACTCATGCGCTCTGTTTTCTCTTTTTTCTTTGTTTATATGTTTTTACTCAATGCCAAAGGAGAAGATTTGATTGGCAGGAAATGATCTTTTTCTCCAGAGTTGAGGTCTCTCTTTGTCATGACTAGTTCATGTATTGATAGTTCACCTTGCTCCAATCTCTGCTCCAATCAGCTTTGGCCAAGATCTCAGAAGATTTGTTACAAGTCTGCTACAAGCCAGGGAAACTTAGCCAGAAAATGTTCTTTTCTTTCTTTCTTTCTTTCTTTCTTTCTTTCTTTCTTTCTTTCTTTCTTTCTTTCTTTCTTTCTTTCTTTCTTCTTCTCTTTCTTCTTCTCTTTCTTTCTTTCTTTCTTTCTTTCTTTCTTTCTTTCTTTCTTTCTTTCCTTTTCTTTCTTTCTTTTCAAAGAGCCTGTGATCCTTCTGAGAATTCATCTTTACACATTCAATACGATTGCTTGAAAACTGATTATAAATTAATTCTAAATTTTTTGAGTACAGCAACATAGTCCATGTGATCTTTCTTTACTTTCATAATCTGCCATGCCCCAAAAAACACTTTTTAAAGAAATTTGTTGTTGAATACATGTCTTTCTTTACTCTCAGCATAATAGACAAACCATCTTCTAGCATATGGAAGCATTTCTTCTTTGCAAGTTATTCTGAAGGGGGCATGATTTGCAAAATACTGTCAAATTAAATATGCATTTCCATATGCTTCTACAAAGACCAAATATATCCAGGAAAACTAGCTACAGACAATTAAAAAAATCCTTCATGAGTATTTTAATCAACATTGCAACTAGTCCTTTCAAAAGTCCTAAATTCAGAAATCTTCTCTCAGTTTTTATGATTTTAATATCGATATTACCTCCAAAGATTATAAATTTAAAGTAATATATTTCAATAGTATATTTAATAAAGTATATACAGAGAATTTTCAGAGGATTTATTTGTTAATAAAGCTTTCACACCAAGAAAATATTGATTTGGCTCTTTTAAGGACACCATATTATTCTGAAACTTCAGGAAATTATTTTCATTAACCAAAACTCATGATATCAGGAAGTGCTTTTTTTATTCTTTAACTACACTTGTCATGTTGTTAGATCACTGGACATACTTGAACTCCTGTTGAATATGTAATGAATATATAACAGAGCCAAGTGAAGCACTCTAAAAAAATTTACAGATGAATGAACAAATGAGAGGAGGAAAAGGAATTGGGTTTTGTGATATCTTCTCATACTATTTTCCAGAGCAGCATTAAGTCAGTAGACTTAGAATAGTGCAGAGCAATTGTGAACAGATGAATATTTTTTAGAAAATAAGATTTGATAGAGATCTTTTTTACTCACTAAGAGCGAGTTGGTAATATTTTACCTAATGTCATGGACATGTCAAGACTTATAATAATCATGCTTGGCAACTGATTGCTGGCATCAAGGGATGAATGTACAATTTAGGAACTAAAGCAACCAATTTTGTCAGTTTTTGATATTTTTGTTTGTTGTTAACATCTTTGAATCTTCTGTCACTTACCTATGCTTTTACTTTTCCTACAAATGTGGTGGTCACCAACTGCCTGGAATTAGACCCTCCTTGCTTTTTCTCTAAGTGTTTTTTTGTTTGTTTGTTTGTTTTGTTTTTAAATCTCTTATTCTACTGCTTTCCCTGGTCCTTATTCCTATGCACTAGCTCCACCTTCCTTCTATGTATCTCAATCACTGTTACTTCTGGTTTCCAATATCTCCTTGAAATATAGCAATCGTGCTTCTATTTATTTCCGTGCCTTCTCATTCTGCAAGGTGGTTTAGCAGCTAACAGTGTTAGTGCACTGCTATGAGGAATGTCCTAAGACTGTGATTGGGAGATTGGGTACCATGCAACCATGTCTAAATCCTACCAAACAGATCTGCCCTGAGGGCAGAGTTTTAGTATATTCAAACCCTTCCTTGTTTGCATTTGGTCATCCATGTTGGATTGATTGGCTAGAAGATACTGCCAGTGGAGGCTGGAAGAAACACTTTGATGACAGATGAATAGAGCTTGGAACAACCAAAAATGAAAAGCCACAAAAGTCTAATTGTTCATGAAAATAAGTTAGTATCTTCACTGAACATTGTGGAAGAATTTTTACTTATAATTGCATAATGCTTCTACAGTACTTTCACAGTCATTAAATATATATTTATTGAGCATTGTATATATATATGCATATATATTTATGCATTGTATATGTATATATATGTATATTACCTGGAATATATATATGTATGTATTGCATTTATATACATATACCAGGCAATTTTTAAAGTGTTTGGGATATATGGCCAAACAAAGCAAAGATCCCTGTCCTCGTAGAGCTTGCATTCCATCAAGAGAAGACAAACTATATATAGTATTTCTTGATATACTGTATATATATATATATATATATATATATAATTATGTAATATGTTTGAAGTTTCCAATTATGAAAAAAGTCCTATAGATACTTTATGCACAATCCTTGGCAACATGCAGTATTTGAAAGGCATTCAGGAAGGCCCATACTGGGAAAATGAGATGTGGATGAAGAGGTGAAAGAGATGGAGGATGGGTCAGGCAGTTAAATGATGAAGAGAGTTCCAAGCAGAGAGAGTATCTTTGCTCTCAGAGATAGATACTCTCAGAGAGAGTATCTTTAAATGATCATCATTACCGCTGTAAAGACTTTGAAGTGTGAGCAATATGAGCAATATGTTTATCCAAGTTTACTATATTAGACGACTCATTCAGTGCCCTTTGAAGAAGAGGAATTGATTACAGAGATTAAAAAAGAACAGAAAAAGTAACAAAAGAAAAAAAAAGGAAAAAGAGAAAAAGAGTTTTTCAAGAAAAAAAAAAAACATTTCATTTTTCTGCCCACTCAGAACCCTAAGTGCAACTTTTAAGGAATGTGTCTTGAATATTTTGAGGAATAGCAAGAAAGCTAGCATGGCTGGAATAGACTGGAGATTAGTAGATGAAATTAGACAGATAAAGGAGTCCATAAAATATAGGCCCTTATAAAGTGATATAAAGACACAGGATTCATTCCCATTTTGCCAGAAATGTGATATGACATAGCAACTTGCAAAATGACTTCTTTGGTGGCTTTGTTGGGAATAGGCTGTAGGACATACAGGAAGGGTAGGCTTTGGAAGACCAGCTGGGGAACCATTACAGAAAGCAGGCAGGAAGTGACCACAATTCAATGCAGAAGAGTAATGGAGGAATTGACGAAAACCTGTATGATTAAGGATCTATTATAAAAGATAGGTGGCAGCAGTCTGACGGAGGTCAAGAACAGAAATATATATGTCAATTAAAAGATGTTTGCAATCATACTGATTGCAGTATGATGCATACTGATTGATTTTACTGCTCACTACCTAAAATATGGTCGTGGCTAATCGGATGTAAGAAGCAGAATAGAGTTTAAAGTTATTAGAAAGTTGAAGCAACAGGACAGCGAGAAAAGTTTGGATAGAGGGAAAAGATTAATTTGATGTTTGGGCAAAAGGATGTTAAATCATTAATTAAATGTCATGTAGTTATTTCATTTATCAACCAAAAAAGTATTTCTTGATCTACTGTAGGCAGAACAGTATGCAGGGCATAGGAGATACAGACATGAATGAGCTCTCACTGTCCTTTCTGTGTGAGCAGAAAAAGGAAAGAGAGATGTTGGAGAAATCTTTGTTGAAGAGGTGATATTTGAGCCGACTGGAGAAATTCTCCCAACTGTTATTGAGACTAGAGGGGAACAGGCAATGGTGGGGGATTCCAGGCAGGGTGGTTTTACAAGCATCCCAGCCAGGGACCAGAAGATGGAGGTCCTTGCATTCCATGTGAGGAATTTCAATTTTTATCTTTGAGATGATGGGAAGCCATTGACTGTTCACATGGAACAAGGTTACAAATTCAGGTCTCTTCAGCTCTCCAGGTATTGGTTTCCTCCTGGGAAAAATAAATAATTAGGTCTAGGGGATCGGCTGAGATTTCTTCTGGCTTTTAAACTCTGATTATGAAACAATAAAAATGAAACATCAGAATAAGGTGAACTGCCTCTAGGGATAGTTTAGAAACTAAAATCAGCTTGATGGAAATCTGTGCGTCATCAACTGTATTGATGACTTTAGTGACCTTTTTCCCCCTCTACCTTTTTGTAGTAGGTGGATGCAATAAAGTCTGGACAAATTTGTAACAAATGTTACCATAACCTTCTCATCTTTTTTCCATTTCTCAAGTATAAAAGAGTACTATATGCATATTTCTTAAAGTTCAGCTGCCAAAATTTTATTATGGAAATTAAGAATATGTAAAAGCTATTTGAATGAATACATTTCTCATTACTTTCTGAATAAAACAATCTTTGTGGAACTTTCTGATTCTGTGAAACATAATTATTTGATGAGAATTTTAGATGATATACTTTCACTTGAAGTTGGGTTTTAGAGGACATTAGGATATGAGATGACAGGCATTCAAACTTTTCCCCAATTGCTATTACAGATTTCTAAGAATAAACAATTATGCTGTACCTCAAAAGCTCTGTGTTTTTGGCAATGCTGTAACAATTTGTCTGATTCAACACAATTTTTGAAGCCATGAAAGCAGTAAGACAAGTATATTGAATTTTTAGCTGTGACCTTGAGTGGGAGAAAGAAAGAGGAAGGGTAAAGACAATGGGAGAGGAAGGGATTGGATGGGAGGTAAGGAGAGGGGAAGGAAGGGGACGTTGGGGAAGAAGATGAGGAAAAGGAAAAGAAAAAAAACTTATTGCAGTCAGGTTCATATTCCTAAACACAGACTAAAATTATTAAATATATGGTAATAAATTGTCAAATTAAAGGACATTATATAAGCAATCTTTTATGCAAATGTACTTTCTTAGAATAGATTGTGATCTGATTTCTTTATTTGCTGAACTGCTCCAGTGATGAACTTTGCTTTTCACATAGATTAAGAAAACTGGGAAAAGTTGTTATGTTTTGGTGAGATACAGGATAAGAAGAGGTAAGGGGTTTGCAGAGTAAGTTAAATTAATTCAGTGCATGAAATATTCAGGGATTCATACTGGAATTTCTGCCATTAAAGTCTTGCTAAAGAGATCAAGGAGAGTTGAGTATTTCATTTCATAACTCTTAGCATCCAAAATCATATTCAGTGGATCCCTGGTGGCTTTCTCTTACTAAATTTGAATATCATGCCTCAAAGATGTCTTTATAATAAGCGATGCTTTCCATTTGATAATACTTACTTGAAACTCCTTTTAGGAAATTTATGATGTTCAAAGAACACAAAGCATATTAAAATCTTTACTTTTTATTATTTATCAGATGTCTTCCAACTCCTCTTAAAATTCTGTTAATATCTTCATTCTAAGTAAATGAACTCCCTGCTTGATTATTAATTTTTGGTGGCAAAAGATTCAAATTTCTAGTCCAAGTGAGATGAGACTGCATCTTAATTATTATTGTTCATATTAGGTTTATAGAAATGATTTATGAGCTCGCTGTGATAATTGCTACTTATAAACTAATTTAATAGTTTTTAATTTTACTTCATTAGCTTTAGAATAAATCCTTTTTAGAATTCATGTCAAGATTTCATTTAGATTACATTTCTTCTGTATTTCATTTTGCCTTTCCTATGTTCCAAATGGTGGAGTCTTAAAATGAATTTAACTTTCCCTCAGGTTTTTTGGTGATGTATTTTGTGTTAGAATGAATATTTTTTTAAATCACCATTTCTTTATTTGACTTTAAACAATCCCCATTACATCTGTAAAGACTTCAAGGTGTGAGCAATATGAGCAATCTGCTTGTCCAAGTTTACTATATTAGATGCCTCACTTAGTGCTCTTTGAAGAAGAGGAATTGATTATAGAGATTAAAAAAGAACAGAGAAAGTAACAAAAGAAAAAAAAAAGGAAAAAGAGAAAAAGAAGAGATTTCAAGAAAAAATTGTATATTTCTGTCAACTCAGAACCCTAAGCGCATCTTTTAAGTAATCTGGGGAATACTGCTTCTATAGAATTTCTGATTCATTTACAAAAAAAATCTGCCCCAGGTGATTTTGCATTTGCTTGTGAATATTCTTGATCGTAATAGTCTATATCTACATTTAGGCTTCAACAACCAACACATGTGTTATTTTAGACTATTTATTGAGAGTCTTGGAACTGCAATATCTTCATCTGTATAGTGAAGATAACAATATCTAGGTCATTGGATTATTTTAAAGATTAAGCTATTGCTTAGACCACTGGCTCATAATGAAAGCTCAATTAACATTTGTTTTTGTGCTTTCAAAAGTCTTAAACAATTACAAAAAAAAGTATTAAATAATTACAAGAGCTTAAATCAGGAAAAACACATGCATCCCTCAGTTAAACTTGTTGGACTGTTTTTACAAGACCTTTACAAGACTGAGAAACCAGTCACCTGGGTTCACATTGTTCACATTGTGCAGTTGGAAGATAATATGGGGAAAAGACTTTTTTTTTCTTTTGTCATCTTATTTAAATTAACATTTTTTTTCAAAAGTTTAATCTAGTTAGTAGGATGAGTTATAGTAGATAGGCTCTTATAATAAAAACATCATTGATGTTGTTTTTCATGAAAATTTTCAGAATAACCTGAAAAATGCCAGACATTAAGGAGGAAATCTCAATACTCTTTTACTTCACAAGGGGGTTATGGGTAAAAATAAATTTTAATAAGATAAAAATGTCATTCTCTCGTTATAATATCCCATTTAAATGATTAAGTTTCTTTTTATCAAGTGAAAGTGTAGTCAATTGATTTTAGGCAATTGCAATCATTTCCCAAAGAAATAGCATTTAGAATTTAATTAAGATTGAAGATAGATACCCCCTATGATTAAAAGAACATGTAATTATTAATAATTTATATCAGAATAAAGATGCAAAAGAAGAAAAGCATCACATGAAAAATCTGTGATAGTTTGAGACTATTCACAACTACTGGCTCCAGGACTTTGAAGCACATACAACATGGAATGGCTCCTTCTGCCATTTCTTTATGGCTACATGGCACAAAACTAAGAGAGTTTGTATTTATGATTTGTTGAGTTGTTTTCATGAATATCTTCATCAAGTAATTGCTTTAATCACTGAGTTTAATGACCTACTGTTACATCCAGCTACCAGACTGTAGTGCCATCTTATGTAGAAAGTTATATTATCTCCTTCCTCTGGTGAACTCTAACCCCATTTACTGCTAACTGTTGGGGAGTTATGGTTTAAATAGCCTCCATGAAGAGCTATTATTTTCATTTTTCTTTTTCTCTTACTCTCCTTTCTTTCTTTTAATAATAACAAAATTCATGTTGATGAGGCGGAGCTTACCTTCCTGAGCCTGCAGTTTCATTTCTTTCAATCCACTCAACATCTCACTCCTAATGTGATATGTCAGCAACTCTGACTTCCTTAAGCCGTTGGTTAATATCAAACACCTAGGTGCCAGTCGATTTCCCTTCTGTCTTTCTTCCCACCTCGTTATGTCCCCTGGATGCTTTCTTCTCAGTGAAGACTCACAGGTCTACCCAGAGTTGCAAGGGAAGAGGTGACACAAAGGCATGAACACCAGGAGGTGGGGATGGGGGAACCCGCCCACTCTTCTGTTGAATTAATAACTATTTAATTAGTTCCTACCCCCCAGCCACACCCAATAGACTTTCAACTAAACTCTGTGGACAGGACCACTTCTGTTCTAGCTCACTGTATTCTCTCTAATCTGTAGCTTCTAGCGAAGTGTCTCATTAACTACATCTGAAGAATTAATGAATGAAATATAGAGAAACTTGCTGTCCCTCCTCTCCAGAGGGGGTGCTCCCACGGGGGCAGGGATGGGCAGTGGAGCTGGTAGGGGAATGCCGAAAAAATATGAAAATAGATAGACTAGCCTCAAAAAAAAAAGTAATTTAATTAGAACCAAAAACAATAGAAACTCACTAATAACAAGTGTCAACTTTAACTTCCAATAAGCCATTTACTTTACCTACATCTGTTTTTATCTCCTGCTCTTCCATTCAGCTTCCAGAGGCTGAGCATCTCAGCTTCTACTTGCTTATCAGCTTGTGAAGGTACTGGCTCTGAACTCTGTTTTTCAACTTCCTTCCTTTAAAAAAAAAAAAAAAAAAAGATTTTATTCATTTATTCATGAGAGACATAGGCAGAGGGAGAAGCAGGCTCCCTGCCAGGAGCCTGATGCAGAACCCCATCCTAGGACCCCCGGATCATACCCTGAGCAGAAGGTGGACGCTCAACCACTGAGCCACTGAGGTGTCCCTCATGTTCCTTCCGATGAGCCATCTCAACCACAGCTTCTTGCTTTGGGTCAGTGTTCCTACTTGTATACTGAGCAGGATATGGGCTTAGTTATGTGCCTTTAGATAATCACCCAACCTCTGTAAACCTTAATTTTCTCAAATCTAAAAGGGTGGAAATAATACCTACCTCAGAATGTTATTGTAAAGATTAAGTGAAATGACATGAAACTATCTTGCCCATATCCCAGCAAACATGTCTTGGTTTTGGTCCTTTTTTCCTTGGCAGCTTGCTGTGCAAAGCTTTGCTAAAACGTGCTTTTTGGATAAGATTTCCTATTGCCATAAGAACCAATAATTTGACTAACTATACCACTTTTAAATGTACTATAGGACTATATACTTCCACCCAGAAGTGATGTGGATGGAGTGGCGGAGGGTGGTGAATAGTGAACAATTAGAATCTCCAATGGGGTGTAGGGGCTGGTTCCCTTCAAACTAAGCCCTTGGATAGTAAAATATAATTTCTTCAGTAAATAAATGCAAAAGACATTTATCATCATCAAATAATGAGATAGACAACTTAGAAAAAATCATAATACCATATTTGTACTTTTTTAGATAGGAAGTTTAAGTACTTGTTTTAGATTCAGTAAATACAGCGTAAAATATGATGTCTTGACCTCAGTTATGGAATCAGTTCAAATTTTTTTTTTCCAAGAACACATTTTTCCTTTCATGTAGTCACTTGTTTCTTTCACATTTAGATTATGAACATATCATCAGTACTTTCAAGCACGAGCTATTATTCCTCCTGTGATACCATGTTCGCACACTAGGTCTTTGATGTTTCTGTCAGATATTGCCAGCAACCATCATAACTCATGCTCTTGAATTTTTAATATCACTCCACAAACAGAAATGACAAATACTTAGTCCTTTAGCAAACACACAAGAATGAAAGAAAAGTTCCTAAATAGGAAAAACATATTGAAATGTTCTCCCAATTTTTATTTTGATCTCATTGAAAAGTAATGGGGAAGAAAAAACCAAAACATGTTGCCATTATTTTCATGATCTGTCTCACAGACACTAAGTTTGCCTCAGATTTTTTAAAAAAGAAAATGCCAAGAGGTAAAGTTTAAATGTTTCCATAGAAAGCATTATGTGCAATATGTTATTTCTTGATATGTAACTACAGAAGAAATAATTCTCTTTAACAAACTGTAGTATTTCTCTTCTCTTTCAAAAGATAAAAGATAAAATAATAGTGCCTCTGTTCTAAAGGATGGTAAATGGATCTAATTCATTCAGGCTAGAACTCCTTCTCTAATTCCTCCTTTTTTTATGTAAATATAATCTGAGCCCCAATGAGAGTGAATCTCCTTAGAATCTACCATAGTTCTATGCTGCTGAAAGAATGCACATTCAATAAATATACATCACAAAAAACATAAGGACCTCAAATAAGCAATTGCTTTGTATAGTGGTTTTGCTTTCCCAATCAATTTAACTCATAGCTCAATTATGTGTTCAAATTGACTTAAGTTGGGTTCCGATTCTGATATTAAAATAAAAATATTTCAGAACTTGGATAGCTATACTTTTAATTTTATTATTGATTACAGTTATCAGAAATATGATAATTTAAAAAGTTATATATGTAAATATCATCAAGTCATAAGCCCTTGGTGGATAACTAATTTTTAGTTATTAGTTATTATTATTAGTTTCCATTTTTATCAACTTATTTGATGCAGAAAATTCAATCTTGTCAGTTCTAGGTAAGTTTGGTGACTTTTGTGATTTTTCTCAGTAAATCCAGAGGTTGAGCTCTGTCAGCACAGAGTGTTTTATTTTTTTTTTTTTTCTCTTTAGCATCTCAGATGGCATCTGAGATTGTGGGGTTGGGTAACATCCAGAACACTCAGACATTGTTAAAGGAGAAGCATCTGGCTCACAGCCATCTCTTGGAATCCACTAAAATGCACCCAATACCCCTTGGTCATCTGCTCCCTTTGCTGCTACATCCTCCAAGTTGTCTGTGGAACCACAATGGCCCCATACCCTTTACCTGAATCCTCTAGACCAATGGGGATACTGAATCTCTCTGTCATTTCTATTCTCTTCTCTGGAGGCACAGGAATTTCAGGATTCTGTCTTGGATCTCTTGGACTGGTATGATCTCAGTCGTATGTGTTATCATGGTTCCATTCTGTTAACATTTTTACACGAAGACTATGGCACCAAGCTGGCATGGAGCAATTCTATACAAACCCTCTAAATTGCCTTCTAAAGCTAAGAGAACGTAGTTTAGGCAATTCTTATTATCACTTTTTTCCAAATGTATCGAGTTCCCACTGACCTCACAACACCCCAACAGCCATCCCCTTGAACTTAACAAGGGGTAAGAGTCCATCAGGGCTCAGTATTAGGAATCTGAATCCAATCTTTTCCCTTCCCTTTCCGAAGCTGCTCCTTCTTTAGCATGATCAAACTATTTTATTCATGAGTTAGGTTCATTGTTTCCTCGATTCTCTTTTCTCTTTGCTGTTTACGGTATAGACTTTATGCTAGGCTATATGAGACACATTGTGATTAGAATTCTAAAATGTCTATCTATTGGAAACCAGAAGCCTTGACCTTTAGAGACTACTATATCTCTATTATAAGTTTAAAAAGCTCATTTTGGAACTCAAAACTAAAAGATGTTTTAGTACTATATATATCCTTTGGTGCTCTCCACTTAACAAGTGATCCTAAAACAATAAAATTTACTGATCGACCATGGAGAAGAAAGTTATAGGTGTCTATTTGAAAATGATGAGACAAATTTTATTTTCTGCAAAGGTTTACCACCTTGAACATTTTTTCCAAGCCATAATGTATTATTAGTTGTTCCACAATCTATAGATTTTTCATGTCAGGGAAATTGGCAATAAATGTATGATTAAAAATATCATTGGTAGAGGGAAGAAAACCCAAACTGGACAATCAGTTTTCCCAACAGATTTAGTACTTCATTCTGGTAAAAAATCATTGACAATAATACTGAAATTAAATATTAAGTGCACATCTATAAATTTAGTAAACTTAATTTAAAAAATAATAAATCAGGGGGGTCTGGGTGGCTCAGTCGGTTAAGTGTCTGTCTTCCGCTCAGGTCATGATCCCAGGGTCCTAGGATAGAGCTCTTCGTTGGGCTCCCTGCTCAGTGAGCAGTCTGCAGCTCCCTCTCCCTCTATCCCTTCCCCCTGACTTGTACTCTATCTCAAATAAATGATAATAAATAAATAAATAAATAAATAAATAAATAAATAAATACATATTAATTCATCTAAGATTAAACAACATAGTACAAAAAAGAAAAATAAGGGTGGACAAGGGAGGTGGGGGGAAATGAGCCGACATAATCTATGTGTGTGTGCTAGAGGTGGAGGATATACCAGGAACATCATGCAAAAGGCTCAGTGAGACCAAAAGACCAAATCGGTATGTGATGATTATCCACAGTGTCAATGGAGGCAGCTGAAAATCTGACCAGTTTTCCAGTGCAGAGATTTCATGACCAGTGACTAGATAAAGAACAGTGACCTCTTAACACTCAAACTTTCTCATGTTTCCAGATACACAATGACATACTAAATAAATGTAAGCTTAGATATTTATTTATTTATTTATTTATTTATTTATTTATTTATTTATTATTTATTTATAGAATTTTCCTGCTTATTTCCTAAGTAGATTTCCCCCACCCCCCCTTGGTGTTTATTTATTTATTTTTGTTTATGGAGCTGAGAATTGGCAAAATGTAGTATCACTGAAATATAATCATAGATTTTTGAGCACACAAATGAGACCATTTAAAACATTTCCCCTCAAAACAAGATATATTTTGGGATGAACAAGAATATGTCATATAAAATTGGAGATTCGGATTTTACTAGTAGTGAATAGTGTCGTTTTAGATAGAATGCCAACTTCAGAGGATGAGAAATTCATCATTGGACTCTGAATTAAACTCAGTGGCTTGAGTTGAATTTAGCGTAATGTCCAATCAATGGTTTGTGAAAACTGAGGAATTGCCTTTCCTATTTTCTGCACTGTGAAATAAATCCTGGCTCCTTTGTTTTTTTCCCTTCAGACCATTCAAAAATCTGTCATTCGGCTCTCAGTCTAAACACCATCCTATTCTGGAATATACTTTGCTATCAAAATTTACTTTGTTGAAATATTTTGGCAAGTTAATTAAAAAAAAAAACTATTTGAAAGAGAGAGAGTGAACAAGGGAGCATGGCGTGGGAAGGGGCAGATGGAGAGGGAGAAGGAGAATCTCAAGCTAACTCCCCGCTGCGTCTGGTGCCTGCCATGGGGCCTGCTCTCGGGACCCTGAGAGCATGACCTGAGCCAAAATCAAGAGTTGGCTACTTAACTGACTGAACCATCCACATGCCCTTGGCAAGTGAACTTTTAAAATAAAGCTTGCCCTGAGGCTTTTAAAAGTAGGCATCTTATGTAGATAAAGTATTAGGTTCATTACCTTTATATAACATTTCAGAGTTAATGATTATTTCAGTTGAAACAAGATATGTTCTTCACAACAGAGGCTCAGCCTCTCAGCTGCAGCCAAAATTAAAATTCTATTGTTTCATAGATATATCTTTATTTTTTTCTTTTTTTATTTTAATTTTTTTTGTTGGAGTTCAATTTGCCAACATATAGCATAACACCCAGTGCTCATCCTGCCAAGTGCCCCCCTCAGTGCCCATCACCCAATCACCCCAACCCCCCCACCCATCTCCCCAGATACATCTTTCAATATGTGAATTTCCATTTAGAAAAATATCTGCTTATATTTAATAGGATTATTAAATCGTTCCTTTCTTCTATGCAGCATAAATTTTCTCAGCGTATATGGGTTTTATAAATCATTTCCAGAAAAGTCTCAGGTATTTTGTTATAACTGTCTTTTCAATCAATGCGTAATGCTTCCAAAAGTAAATATCCATTACGATAAATTCAGAATCTCCTATAAACAGCTATATCATAAAATTTATTTTCTCTCCATTTATCCCACAGATGGAGTTAAAACTGTTACATGAGCTAGTATTTACATTAGATTTGAAAGTTCTGCCTTGTATTCTAACCATTAAAAAAATAATAACTTCTGATAAGTATCCTGTTACAGTTTGGTTCTAGTTTAAATGAGAAATTTTGAAAGTGGGAAGAAATCAAGTTTTTAAAATGTTGACTAAATTTCAGATAGTACCTCTTCAATGCACACTGGTCACATCTCATGGTGGGGATGATGTCCACTGTAGAACATGGAGGAGTCTGGCTTTGGAAAGCCACTTAACTCCCAAGGAACCTTGTCATTTCTCAGCTCTCGTCTTTGCACATGCTCTTTGACCATCTGGAAGAGTCTTTCCTTCCTCTTTGCCAAAATATGCTCATTCTTGTACTCAGCTTCCTCTGCAGAGTCTCACCTGACCACCACCATGCTGGTTCAGCTGCCTTAACCAACGCTTCACTTATTGGCTGCTTGTCGCACATCACATCACCCACGCTGCAAACACACTTCTATAAGCAGTAAGAGGCAATACCTGAGCTTATCAGCTTATGCTTTAGTTGGGGGAGAAAAGCAAAAATAAGCAAGTATTTAGTACGCACAAAAGACAATCTACATTCTATTCTACGTCTTTTACTTGTTTGTTTCATGTCTCATAATCATCTTCAGGACATAGACATCTTCCCCGTTCACTTTTAATTTAACAATTATATGGCATTTTATTATATAGATTTACCAAGAATTATGAAACCAACTTTCTGTTGAAGGAATTGTAGGTTATTTATTTATTTTTTTTTTGGGGGGGGGGAGGAATTGTAGGTTCTTTTAAACTATTACTAAGAGGATACAATGACTATTACATAATTCACTCCATATTTGTACAAACTCTGGTGAATAAATTCCCAAAAGTGGATTTGTACGGTTGAAGAGTATATATATTTCTAACTTTTATAGATATTATTCACTTGTTCTCCAGTGAGGCCAGTTTATACTCCCACAATAATACGTGAGTTATTCATCACCCATGTTAATACCAAGAGAATGTATAATCTAAGTTTAAAATTTTTGCCAATCTAAGAGGTGAACTGTGGTATCTCAAAATAGTTTTAGTTTTTTTATTTTTCTTATCTTTAGTAAATGGAGAGGAATTCTTTTTAACATTTAAGAGGCATTTTTCCTTGTCTATGTGATCCATTCACATCTTCTGGTAATTTTTTCTTGGGTTATTTTTATATTATTGATCTCTAGATATTTTTATACTAAGAGGATTAACTAATCTCCTGTGACATGGGTTGCAAATGATTTTTAAAAATAGATTTTTGTTTGATAGAACCTTCTCTTATGAGTCATTAATCTATGAGGATAATCCTATGACTTTCTCTTTAGCTTTTTAAATGTAGCAAATTAATTTGTTAACACCGTACCACGTTGTTTTCATTCTGAGGTTTTGTAATATAGTAATATTTTATAGAAATATTCAACTTCATTGCTCTTATTTCTTAGTATTATGTGTTTTTCCATTTAGCATTAAAATCAGCCTGTCTAGTACCCATTTAAAAAATAAAATAAATCCTTTGTATTTTTTGCTGGGATCATACTAAATTTGCACATTACCTTGAAGAGAATTGATTTTTTTTATTGTTGTTGAATATTATTCAAATCTTTTTGTTCAGATTCAAGAGTGTTTTAAAATTTACTTTATGTAGGTCTGGAACATTTCTTGGTGCTATATTCACTTGTTTAAAATTTTGGATATTTATTTCTCATATTAACTTTGTGCCAGACTACCATGCTTAATAATCTTTTTGTTCATACCGGCATAAAATCTATAATTTTAAAGTAGTGATACTTCCTCATTTTCAATTTGTATAGCTGTGAAGTCTTAGTATTAATTGCAGTCATGTTTAGTGTTTTCCATTAAGTGCAAATTTGACTCTTAGGATGACAAAGATATATTCCATTGCAGTAAGTATCTTCTTATTACTATTTTGCTTCATTTTGATTTTAATTAACAACAGTTGCAGAATGCTGAAAATGTTTTTATAGGGTCTATAGAGATCATCCTATGATTGGTTTTTTAGCTTTATTAATAGAATAAATTGTATATAATAAATTTGCTAATATAAAGCCATTTTTGCATTTCTTAAATGAACTAGACTGTTCATAACATATTTTTATGTGGTATTTGAATCTCTTTATGATTTTTGAAATATTTTTAAGTCAATAATATTCTTAAGTCAGATGTGTGCAATTCTAATCTGGTTTGATATTAATGTTATATTTGTTCCCCAAAAAGTGTGACATTTTCCCATACTCCTTTTTGTTGTTGTTGTTAGTTTTTTTTTTTTTTTTTTTTATGCCCCTGAATAGTTTAAATAGCCTTGGAGTTATCTACTCTGAAAAGTGTTGCAGAATTTCTCTATGCTATCACCTTCTTTTAGGAGCTTTAGGTATTTGAGATGTTTATTTCTTCTTTTAAAATCTACAGGTTTTGATTCTTTCTCTTTTCTGGAATTTCTTTGGATTATAAATTGTCCTAGAAAATTGTACATTTTGATGTAAGTTTTAAAACTCATTTTAGAGATGCCTGGGTGGCTCAGTCCCTTAAGTGTCTGCCTTGGGTTCAGGTCTTGATCCTGGAGTCCTGGTATGAAGCCTCAGTGGGGAGCCTGCTTCTCCCTCTGCCCTTCCCCCTGCTTTGCTCTCTCTTTCTCTGTCTCTCCCTCTATGTGTCACTCTCTCAAATCAATCAATCAATCAATCAATCTTAAAAAAACAAAGTAATTTTAGTAATTTGTCTTATGATGATCTTATTTTTTTCTATTTTGTGATTATTCCTCCCCATGTTGTTTTATTTTTTTATAGCTACACTTGTTTTGTGTTTTCTCAATTCGTTGATATCTCTCACTCTCACCAAAATTGATTTTTTAATTTATATATCATTGTAACTTATTTTATGCTTTCTAACCATTAATTCTAGCTTTTGTCTTTATTAATGTAAATTACAACTTTATTTCAGTTTATTTTCTTGTTCTCTGACTTTTTTGTTCTTATTATTGATTTACTTCCTTTTCTTTAAAAAATGTTTCTATTGATCTGATATCTAAAGCCAGAAATTTTTCTCTGTGCACTATTCTAGCAATATCCCAAAGATATTGAACTATAGTGTTTCATTATTTTTTAAAGAAAATCTACTATTTCAACTTGATCAGAAAAGCAATTTGAAATAAATTTTATTTCAACTTCCCAAGTAATTGAGTTCTCTTGTTTTGTTTTGTTTTTAGTTTCTTATTAGTTGCTTATTTTATTGGATTGTAATCAGAAGACACAGCAATATATTGACTGGAAATATCACATTATTTTGTAGTTAATTTTAGTCAGTATTTTATGAGCACTTCTAAAGAACCTATAATCTTTATTTCGGGACAAAGCATTAAACAATTGTCACTTAGATTTACCTCTTAATTAGTATTTTGTTTATTTGATCCATCATAGACTCAATGAGGTCACTGAAACTATTCTGAAACCACAGGATATTTCTATTTCTGTAACATCTGCTTTATAAATGTTGCTGTCCTGTTTTGTGATGTCTAGAAATTCATAACTGTTTTGTCTGTTTCTTTCTGAAACACTCATTTTAACTGATTCTCTTTGATTTATGGTACAATCTGATCACTTTGTCTTTCAGTATTTGAATTAAACCCATTAAATTTTATTGCCTTGCTACTTCTGGTCTTACTTCAATGCCATTCAGTGTCATATTTTCTGTTTCTAGATCTTTTTAGTCTTTCAACACTAGATATGTTTTGCTTTTTTGTTCATTATTGATCAGCAAATAGTTCTGATATTTCATATTTTAATTTAGAATTTTAATCTTTCTTATTTTCTTCTATTAGTTTCCTTTCATGAGCAATGGATGATTTAGCAGGTGTCCTTTCCCTTCTGACCAAATTCCCTTCACCCCGTGACTTAGTCAATTTTGACTTTCTTGGTGTTTAGTGTATAATCTTAGATCTGATTATATTTTGTTACTTGATTCATCAAGTTTAAATACACTCAATGAAATTATTTCATTTCTCTTCATTTTGCCAGTTATGCATTTTCACACTGTCATATAACATTCTCTTTCATTCTGTTCTGTCACCTTCATCCCCACATTTATTTAATCCTGGTCCTATAATTAAATATATTCAATAGTCACCATATATCTTTCTGTCATAATGTCCTCAGGCATCTCTTGGTTGACTTAACTTTACCTTCAGGTATATTTTCATGAAGAATTAATGGGATCAAAGAGGCAAATGCACCCTGATGTTTATAGCAGCATTGTCAACAATAGCCAAACTATGGGAAGAGCCCAAATGTCTATTGACTGATGACTGGATAAAGACACACACACACACACACACACACACACACACACACACACAGATATAGATATCTACATATAATGGAATACTACTCAACCATCAAAAAGAATGAAGTCTTGCCATTTGCAACAACGTACATGGAACTAGAGTGCATTATGCTAAGCAAAATAAGTCAGTCAGAGACAAATACCATATAATTTCACTCATGTGGAATTTAAGAAGCAAAATAGATGAACATACAGGAAGGGGAAAAAAAGAGAGGGAAGCAAACCATAAGGGACTCTTAACAGTAAGAGAACAAACTGAGGGCTGCAGAAGATGAAGTGGATGGGGGATGGGCTAAATGGATGATGAACATCAAGGAAAGCACTTGTTATGATGAGCACTGGGTGTTATATATAAGTGATGAATCATCACTAAATTTGCCTGAAACCAATTTTACACTGTATGTTAACTTACTAGAATTTAAAAATTTAAAACAAAAAAAAAAAGAAAAAGAATTCATGACAAATATTAGCTGATCTCTTGCTTGATCAACACTAGTAATCTTTATACTATTTGACTTAGCTACACATAATATTCATGCAGTATGTTTCCTTTCTATGGTGGGAGGATAGTATATAGATATTTCTTCATTGAGTGATTGCATTTGCCAAATTTGAAACAAATCTAATTTTCTTTTTTCCTTTATTCTGTCCTCACCATTTTTGCTTGGAATCCCATGTATTTTCTTCCTCCTGAATTTGTGGGACATTTGCATTTATCCTTTTATAATGATGCCCTGTCCATGCTTGATGGCTGGGTAGCTTCAGGGGCATTATCCTTTCTCTGGTGAAAAAACATGATGAAAACTCATAGGTAGCAAGTAACAGCCTTCACCGCATCATTGGTTTGCTTTTTCATTTTATCTGTCTTTTTAATACAGAATTTTAAATGTTTATGGATCTATTGATATTTGCTTCTGTTTTTCCTTTCGTTTTTATAGTCAGAATTTTTTCTTTCTGGGACACCTGGGTTGCTCAGTGATTGAGTGTCTGCCTTTGACTCAGGGTGTGATCCTGGAGTCTCTGGATAGAGTCCCACACGGGGCTCCCTGTATGGAGCCTGCTTCTGCCTCTGCCTATGTCTCTGCCTCTCTCTGTGTGTGTGTCTCTCATGAATAGTAAATAAAATCTTAAAAACAAAGGGTTTTTTTCTTTCCAAAACCTTAAATATATGCGTATCTTTTATCTTTGAGTTTTCAAAATGTGACAATTATCAAATTAAATTGTTACATGATCGGAGGACTATTTTTATTTTTTTTTAATTTTTATTTATTTGTTTATATATTTATTTAAGAGAGGGAGAGCATGCTCACAAGCAGGGAGAGTGGCAGAGGGAGAAGGAGAGGCAGAGAAGCTCAAGCTAATTCCACATTGAGCTTAAAGCCCAACTGGGGCTTGATCTCATGATCCTGAGATCCTGAGATCATGACCTGAGCTGAAACTGCGAGTCACTGATTGAGTCACCCAGGCACCCTTGTTTTTATATTTTCTGTTCCATTTGTCCCCCTGATGCTTCATTCATCAGTTTTATGCATATTCATTTCATTAATTTTATAACATGTTGAAACTGTAAGATACAGCATACTCATCATTATAACCTTCTATTTCAAAATTTATTATTTTCACTCATATATTCTCTGTAAACTAAAGAATATTTTGCCCAGTTCTAATGAAGTGGAATTTTTTATTTTGGCAGCATTGAAACTAAAAATTTATTTAGGAATAACATTATCAGGAATATTGAATTCTTATTTCTCAAATTTTTTTCTTTATTTTATAATTCTTTTCCTCTAATATGCACACACATACATACATTTATGACTTTTCCTATTTATGTATTAATCTCACTAAAGTGGGATCCCTGGGTGGCGCAGCGGTTTAGTGCCTGCCTTTGGCCCAGGGCGCGATCCTGGAGACTCGGGATCGAATCCCACGTCGGGCTCCCGGTGCATGGAGCCTGCTTCTCCCTCTGCCTGTGTCTCTGCACCTCTCTCTCTCTCTGTGACTGTCATAAATAAATAAAAAATTTAAAAAAAAGCCATGAAAAAGTCTCACTAAAGTATGGAAATAATCAATTCCATTTGGAAATTATTCAAAATTTTCAACAATTATATAGGTTATTCTAACACTTTCTCATTAGGGGAGCCTATTGTGAAAAGTATATTATTGCATTAATTGCTTTCTCTTTTTGAGCTTATACCTTTGTTTTAAAATCTAAAAAAAAAAAAAACCCTCAATATTTTTGTTCATTTTATTTTAAATAAGGGAAAAGATTCTTGAATATATATGATTTAACATCACAAAAAAACAAATAATCTGAATAAATTGATTTTTTAATCTTCATTCTGGATCAGGTTATAAATATAAATTGCCTTATATAACATATATATGCTTAGATATTTAATAACTCACATCACAAATGGTTTTGATATATAAGCCCCAGATCTCTATATTAATTGCAGTTATTTTTGTAGGTCAAAATATCTAATGTCTTTATTTATATTTTAGGTTAGTGGGGTGGTTTGGCCATGAACTCAGCAGCCGATTTAAGATGGATAACAGTAAGTGTATTCAATTTCCCTTCCCAAGTCATTTTATTCTACCTTTATTTCAATTTTCATCTGTCTTTGTATGATATGTAATATACATGCCTCATGGAGAGTGCACTTTGAAAATGCCACTGAGAATTCTTAAAATAAGAAATGACATTTCCAGAGTGTAAGACTAAGTGTTTGTAGATTTTAGCATGGATTTGAGTCTATCCCTTTGTAGGGAGATAAGTGGAAGTGAAATGTAATGTACAGGACTCAGATCTCATCAATATTAAGTACCCAAAACATCAGGCAGTGAGGACAGAAAGATATTTCTGGCTTGTAGTTAGACCCAAAGAGACTTCGGTGTCAATTCCACTTTGCTGCTTAATAGTTTTGTGATGCTGCACAAATTATATCATCTTGGGTTTTTTTGTTTGTTTGTTTGTTTTCTGTTTTGTTTTCCTTCTTGCATATCTAATGTGAATAATAAAATCTATGTCAGGGTTTGATTTGAGAGTGAGAAGTTCAAAGCTGTAAACTAGTAGCACAGAGCAGTGCTATTTTATAAATGTTCGTTTTTATCTCTCTTTTTTCAGTTTTTCCTTTTGTGGCTTTGCCACACACAAAACAATAGAAGTTGAACCCCAGCAGGTAGAAATGAGAGTGCAGCCTGTGCAAAATACTCCCAAACTGTCCTGTTTCTTTTTCTTGAGTGATTCTATTCTTCAATCACATGGAATATAGAAAGCTTCATACATTTTTTGAGAGTTTCAGTTCAGCTTGATCCTTCAGACTGCTACCAACCTGAGTTGCTATTTTAAATAAATTTACATTTGCAAAAACCAAGATGCAAATGATCAAGATGGGCTGTTCCAGTCAAATTAAGAAATCTGTATTTTATCTTGGCGGCTGGAATAATTAGCTCCGTTATTATGCCAGTTACTTAAATTTTTTTGTGATGGGTTTTCTTATCTGTAAATGAAAGAATTGGACTAGATCAGAAGTGGGCAGAGTTTCTCTGTGAAGGGCCAGAGATGAGATATTTTAACCTTTTGGGATTATACTCTCTGTGGCAAATATTCAATTCCACCCTTGGAGTGCTAAAGCAATCATAGACAGATGAGTGATTGTGTCTATGTTCCAATGAAACTTTATTTACAAAAGCAAGTTGGGGGCCAGATTGAGTCCCTAGGACATCATTTTTTGAGACCTGGGTTAGATGCATCTCTAGAGAAGGGGAATATTCTGATGCTCTTTTAGTCGGGTTTAGCTTTAATTCAATCTCCAACCCGCGATCTTCTCTATTGGATCTGACTTGCTACTATTCAATCTAATTGATTCTAAGTAGGGTAAGATCTGATATTTTTAAGAAGATTTTATTTATTTATTAATGAGAGACACTGAAAGAGAGGCAGAGACACAGGCAGAGGGAGAAGCAGGCTCCCTGCAGGGAGCCTGACACAGGACTCTATCCCAGGTCCCCAGGGTCATGCCCAGCATATGAAGGCAGATACTCAACTGCTGAGCTACCTAGGTGTCCCGGATAAGATTTGCTATTAATTTACCTCTTAAATATGTCATTCTTAGGCAGATCATTATTTAATTTTATTTTTTAAAGATTTTATTTGTCAGAGAGAGAGCACAATTCAGCGGGAGCAGCAGGCAAAGGGAGGGGCTTCCCCCCAGGCAAGGAGCCCAATGTGGGACTTGATCCCAGGACCCTGGGATCAGGACCTGAACAGAGGACAGACACTTAACCCACTGAACCACCCAGGCATACCCAGATCATTTTTTAAAAAGCCTCTTCTTTCCCCCTATGAGAAGCCACTTGCCCCAATAATCCTAGTGCTAAAAGTCACCTTCACAGGTCATTTCATTCTTATTTCTGCCTTTGGATAACATTACAATTATAAGCCATTAAAATCTTGATGTTTTTCTTTCATTGATGTGGTTTCATACTAGAAAAGCGAAGCATGGGGCAGGCTAAGGAATGCTGTTTTGGGAGTGGGAGAACAGATATGTGTCTGAGGGCTCTAGAGTTTGGTAGGGGGCTAACAAAGTGGGGGCAGGGGAGACAGACATTGTAGATGAAAGAGAAATACGCCAGTATTTTAGGTACATGCAATTTCTCTTAAATATCTCAGAAAGCTTAGGAATGAAAGTTCTTAAATCTTACTCTTTTTCTCTCTACTACTTTACTGTCATAAAAAAAATCCATAAGGGACTCTTTTTAAGGTATGTTTTATAAAAATGACATGATGTTCATTTTTCAGAACTGCAATTAAGCCCTGGAGTCAGTGGATTTCGAATTTCAAATCCTCCCATTTTATTGGTCTGTTCCTTACAGGCTAGTTTAGAGGTGAGTGATCTATGCTTCGACCTTCCCATATCTTTACCTATTTCTTTACCTGACTGTGACATGTTGTAAGACCTTCTCCTCTAAACAGCAAGATTAATGTGCTCCGTGTGTAAACAATGGTCAAAGGCCAGTGTTCTCCTTTAGAACAGAGACTCTGTGCTAATTGCCATTTTTAAATTTATATCTCCACCCTCAGCACTGTGCTTGGCACGTCATCGATGTTGTTGGCACTTCATAAATGTTTGGGAACTGACCAGTGTATACATATTTTTAGTTCCACTTAGGATTTGTATGAACTTAAATAAGTTGTTGAATCTTCTTGTGGTTTCTCTATTACACAATAAGCATGTAATATTTAATTCTTGATTAATTCACTCATCCAACATTTATCTATTAAGAAAGTATTATATGCCAGACACTGTTGTGATTACTGGGGACTCTGTTCTTTTGGTTCTGTGAGCCAATGAACTATGTCACAAAACTATAGGAAGACAGACCTTAAGGGGAAAAAGAAAAGAAAATATCAAGATAAACCAATGATTGAGCAAGATTGTCTCATGAGATACTTGGATTTTTTTTTTTTTTTTTTTACTGGAGTGTCCATGCCATTATATTCTTGTAAAATCTCTACTATTACTGACTTGATATATATTTTTAGTAAATTCATATTTTTAGTTAAAATCAGTTTCACTCTAAATAGTATATCCAAGGAATCAATTTGGTTTTCTAGATCTGTATATCTACCTTTTCATCTATTTATATAGAGATACTAATCTATTTTATCTATCCATTTAGATCTATATTATATTCACATGTATAACTTAACTATTTGGATATTCATTAATTTCAAGAAGAGACTAAATTTATTTAAGTAAATCTATATAGTAAATATATGCTATGTAACTAATACCTATATATAGTAAGTGAATATATTTTATATGCATATATCAAAGTAAAATATTTTAGGTAAATAAGTGTTTCTCTTTTTTAGGTAAATATGTGTTTCTAACAGATCTTAAGTATATAGCAATTCAAAAGAGAATTTGAAGTTTTTAATTCAAGGTATTTTAAAATCATCTAGTTCGTGGTATTTTAGGAAATCCCGTTGTGAAGTATTCCAGAATGAATGACTGGATAACAACTTCCAAAATCTCTTCTAAACCTAAATTCTAGGATTCTGTGAACACGCCTAGCATTTTCTCATTTTGCCCACTGGATGGCAATGTAAAGTTCTTTTTTTATACAACTTCACCACTAGATAGTGGTAATCAACACTGTTTCACTTCATCCCAATTTAAAGAGCACCTACTCACTGTGACCACTAGATGGAGCTTGTGTTGTTTTCGCTTTTTGGCAGTTTTTTGTTTTCTTCTTCTTTTTTATTTTAATTGAAAATAGACCCAGTAACAAGATTTTTCAGGCAGTGAAAAAAATTTATTTATTTATTTATTTATTTATTTATTTATTTATTTATTTATTTATTTATTTATTATTTATTTATTTATTTATTTATTTTTTATTTTTTGGTGAGAGAATAGTGAGGGAATCTTCTTAGCAAGTCAGGTAATAATACTTGGATTGTTTTTATGATGTCTATTCAGAGAAACAGTTCTGTAAATGTTTTTAAAATGAAATAAAATTCTGCTCACTTTGCAAGTTTGTGTCAGGGAGAGGATAAATTACAATATGAAAAGCACCAAGGTGTACCTTGGGAAGAACTAGTACTTACATTTCCACTGATTTTCCTTATCTTTGCCAATGAGTTCTCAGTCAGATCTGGAAATTTTAGACACTCTAACTTTAGTATGTTTCTGCAAGTTGACTGATTTCAAGTATTTAACCCTTCTGCCATGAAAAAAAAGTCACATTCTCAGTTTTCCTACCACCAGTTCTCTGGGCTAGTCTTGAATAATAAAAAGCTCAGAAGTTTTTACCACCGCATCACACAGTATTACAGTCACCTAGACAAGGTTCTTATTTTCAGCTGGAATCTGATGATTGATTTATTTTTTTTTTCTTTACCATTTAAACTTAGCAAAAAGACCCTAAAAGCCCCGAGAAGTGGGATATATACTTCCCTGGAGCATCTTATCACTGAAGTATTTCTCTTGAGCCTCTTAGAAACACGTTACTGGGGTTAGTCGCTGCTGATGCTCTGTTCTAGCCAAAATATCTTTATGCAATCTAACATTGTGTTAAAGAAAGTGTTTTTGAAATTCTTCTCCTCATTATAAATTGCAAAATTCTGAAATTACAAAATAATGCATTTTATTACTTCTTATTTCTTACCTAACCATTAAAATGTTCTACTCCCCAGAAGCCATGGGAGTAAGCATCAGGGCAGCCTTCATGTTGTTCCTTCTCCTGTTTGCGTTGTCACATTGTAGGAGTCAGGTGATTGAAGCTTGAATAAAAGAGAAACAGATACATGAATCAAAGTGCCTTTCCTTGTTGTAGCTACTTCTCTTTCAAAAAGTTTCCTACGTAGTCAAATACCAACTGGAGGAGAGATTCTAAACATAAGAATCAGTGTACATGGATATGGTATCTGTTTTACAATAGGATTTTTTAAAATATTGATATGTTTGTAATTACATGTGCATTCCAATTGAATGATAGTATGAAAAATACTACCTTATAATCAGTTTCAAACTGTCTTTTTCTTTAAATCATTAGCCCTTAATAATTTTTATCACCTATTTATATGGTACAATATGGTACAAGTACAAATACATATAATACAAATATATATAGTACAATTACGGTACAAATTTTATTATTAAAAAAATATGGATCAAAGGAATCTAGGGTTCTAACTAGGAGGCATAAACTGTCTCCCTCATTGGGACACTAAGTGTGACCTTAGGTGACAACTGTCTCTTCATTTTATGTACTCAAGTTCATTTGTCTCATTTTTTAAAGATTTTATTTACTTATTCATGAAAGACACAGAGAGATAGGCAGAGACACAAGCAGAGGGAGAAGCAGGCTCCATGCAGGGAGCCCAATGTGGGACTTGATCCTGGGTCTCCAGGATCATGCCCTGGGCCAAAGGCAGACACTTAACTGCTGAGCCACCCAGGCATCCCTCCTTGTCTCATTTTTTAAAAGATTTCATTTATTCACAAGAGAGACACAGAGAGAGGCAGAGACATAGGCAGAGGGAGAAGCAGGCTCCCTGTGGGTACCTGATGCAGGACTCGATCCCAGGACCCCGGGATCATGACCTGCTCCAAAGACAGACACCCAATCACTGAGCCACCCAGGCGTCCCTCATTTGTCTCATTTTTAAAATGAATATACTTATACCAAATTACTTCAGAAATCTCAATCTGCCAACTACTAACTTGAAATTAAAAAATACATCTATTGTATTTTGAAGGGTCATACTTGTATGCAGCAATAGGTAGATAATTTTTAGACTTTTTCAGTATATGAATTTATAATGAAATAAATAGCTCCAAGATACAAAATTAGAACATTCAATTAAAATATACGGCAAGGAGGAAGAAATGTACTATGTGGTTTCTCAGAAAGTTATTAGGCAGCCAATTTTAAGAATTTAAGAGAAAAAATGCAACAATCGAAACATTGTACTATACTTATTTTTCCCATTTAAACTTCCCTAACTTTTCTAGCTTTGTATTCATTTTGCTCAGTAAGAAAAATAACCCACGTAGTTGAAACTCTGCCAAAAATTGTTATAAGCTGAATATTTTCAAACAGCTTTCATTTTTTCTAATTTAAAAAAAATATTCTTTCTCAATATTGAAAGCATAGAAATAATGAGAAGCCAAAAAGAAAGGAAGATTTTTTTTTTCTATTCGCCCGTTAACTCCCATTATCCCCTCTTAATATTTCCATGTGAGTCCTCAGAAGAGACCTTCATACCCTCTGACAAGATTTTGAGTGCCTCACAATGCAGCTGCCCTTTCTGTAGTTTAATGATGGAAAATGGATTCATATTTAAACGTTATTTTATTATCAAAGAGTAACAGTATGTTAAAGTTGAGACTATTGGTCATAAAAAAAATCAGTTTCTAGTTATCAGAGAAACCTGCAAGAACGAAATCTTTAAAAAACCTGTAAGCTTAAGTAATAGTCCCCAAAGTCTTACTAACCTGTGAATACAAATGAAATATCATTAGGAGGAGTACTTCACACGTTGCTCTTACCTGTATCTCACGGGCCTTATAGCAGAACCAGAATATGTTTCAGAATTATTTATAAATTAAATGTTCCTTGAATTACTATTAATCTCCAAAGAGAAGATTGGAAAGATTTCCTCGCCTTTTAGTCCTATCCTGACAACCAAACCGCTGGCGGGGTCATGCTTTGCTCTCTCCCTCTTGCTGCCCTTTGTGAGAATGGATTCCCTATCCAGGATCTCTTGATCCAAAAGTGGGCAGAAGTTCCCCTGAGTCCGCCTTGTGCTAGCTCTACTTACATTTTAGTTTACACAGGCCAATGAGGAGATGGTTCCCATCAAACTCAACGTACCTGGGGTTACCTGAGTAACTAGGGTTACCTGCTGGTACCGCCCATCTCAGATACCTTCTGAAACACATCCAACTCCAGTTGCATCCAGTCTCTTCCATAATCTGTGATGTCTGGTGGAGGAGAGAGAAAGATACCATCCTAGCCTGTTCCTCTGGTCTTCCTGGGGTATCCTTACCTTCAATACCAATCTGTTGATCTCCTTCAGCCAAAGCCATAGCTTCCATGCAAGATAGGTCAACATCTTTGCCCACGTGGTTTGAGTTCTATTGGAATGCCTGTTCACACGTGCCGCATGCATATACAGAAATAACAAGCTTCATCAAGTCTAGATGTCACTGAATGACCCTATCTTTGCTCTGTGGCATAACGCGATACAGAAAAGGGATATTAAGTGACACGCCAGAGCATCATGCTCTGTTTGCAGTTCATTCAGTTCTTATATGTAGGATATATTTTTAAACTCTACTTGACCTTAAGAGATAAGCTAGAAAAGCATGTCTGTGTTGACCTCTAATGTTCCAACACCAGTTATTGTGTGCACTTGTCACTCATCTTAATATACGACACCTCAGGCAGCAAATGGCAGTATTTTCACACCAGTGCGAGAGTTTAGCAGGGAGAAAAGATGATGAAAGAAGAAGGAAAGATAAAGAGAGAGGGGGAGGGGGAGGGGGGGAGAGAGAGAGAGAGAGAGAAACAGACACACACACACACACACACACACACACACACACACAAGCCTAACTGCCCCGGGACTAACATATATGTTATCTAACATTACTTGCTTCCCTGTCTGACAAAACTTCATTTTGTTACTTAACTGCTTCTTTGCTTATTGTTACTGGGAAGATTCAGGAATTGGCAAAAACAATTATAAATAATCGTGGTAACACTGCCTTTTATATTTACACGAGCTCTTATACTTTTGTGTGGACCAAAAATTATATCAGAATAGAAAAGTCCTCTTGATTGTGGTTATATTAGAATGATTGTGAGGAAAAGCTTTGAATTTCATGATCTTTAAGTGCATTTGTTAAGATATGCCTTACTTATATTAATTATACTAAGCCAATTTAAAATATTTCCAAAGGAATGTTATACTAACATTTTTTTTCTTCTTTTGCAAGTGTTGTTTAAATGACATTTGTAAAGGTTTTTTTTTTTTTTTTTTTTTTTCTGTATGGAAACTTTGCACATGGCTTCTAATAGCCAAGCATTTAAAAGAGGACATGTTTTTACAAAGGATTACCTAAAATGGGATGTTTTTGGAAAGATCAAAATTGGGCATTTCCTTTTTTAACATGGTTTTCAGTCAATTTCTGCTTCTTTGTAAATCAACGAGACACTGTTAATCTGATTGTTTCCCATTCTGTAGATCTTTAAGCAAGCAACTATGAAAGCATTGAGGAGAAAATCTATTTTGCTAACCGGCTATCTGGAATACTTGATCAAGCATTACTATAACAAAGATACAGCAGATACCAAGAAACCGTTTGTGAACATAATTACTCCATCCTGCATAGAGGAGCGTGGCTGCCAGCTTACACTCACATTTTCTGTTCCAATGAAATATGTATTCCAAGAACTAGAAAAACGAGGAGTGGTTGTAAGTATATCTCTTGCTTTGCTCTACCTAGTTTTCTCTCTGGGTTGCATGTTGGGGGTAAAATTTGGGTTCTTTGGCTAATTGCACGTTATTTCACATGGGGCAGTTAGTGAGGATAGATTAAGTGCCAACTAGATAATCATCACCATGCTAATTGAAGGCATAGAGATCTGTCATTTCTGACAAAAAAGAAGAAACCACAAATTTTGAATTTAGGAACCAGGCTCTCATAATTTATTCATTCTTGTCATTACAGCTTGAGCAGAAAAAAAAAATTGTTTCATCAAAATCAATTAGGACATGTTTTCACTAGTTTTTACTAGTGAAAGCCCAAATATGTATGTTTATTGAATAAACAAAATTAAAGAACATAACATAATGGAGAGGAAGTAAAGAAGTCAGTCTTATTAGTGTTTGAACCAAGTCATTTTCAACCTTGTCATTTTAGTCAAAAAAGAACTGTAGACACATCTCAGGGATGTTAACATTGTATGGAGTATATATGTGTATGTATATATATTTTTTAACCCTTGGGCCTAAGTGATCTGTTTAATCTCTTGAAAAAAATAAGCGTTAATCAGGTCATTTCAGGAAAAATGGTGGTCATGTATCTACTTCCAGTGACTGTAATTTAGGATTTGCTTCTCACACCTGAGAAGAGTTATCTCAGATTCCAGAGGCACAAATCCGTATATTAGTGTTCCAAATCAAGTTCTACCATTTGTAAGCTATGAACTCCTGGGAAAGATGGTTCATGTCTTTTGGTGTGAGTTTTTGCATCTGGATTTTGGGAACAAAAATATTTCCCTCCAAAAGTGATAATGAGAGTTAAATGGTCTAGTTACACATAAACCATTTACTGCACTCTCTAACTCATAGTAGGTGTTTCTTAAGGATTAGCCATAGTGATCTTCAGGCTAGACCAAATTATCTGGGTCTATTTCATGACATTTCAAGGATACAGCCAACTTCTTATTACATTATACATTAAAGGATCAAATGTAAAGATAATTGGCTAAAACTCTCCAGATCTCAGCTAAGTTCTCATTCATTTAAATGTGCCCAAGGGTTCCAGTCATTCCAATCTCCCCACTGATAAATTATATCCATGACAATTTAAAAAAAAAAAGGCTTATATATTAAGTTTTAGGGAAATCAGTATGATTGCTTTATGTAAGTTTATCTTAAATGTATTTTTTCATTATGTGAATAATTAATTTTAACAGTATTGTGGCTTTATTTCCACCCTCCTCCCCGCCCATAGTGTGACAAGCGAGAACCAAATGGCATCCGAGTGGCTCCAGTTCCTCTCTACAACTCTTTTCATGATGTTTATAAATTTATCAATCTGCTCACTTCTACACTTGACTCTGCAGAAACCAAATAGCAGAGTTTTCTAGAACAGCTTAAGCAAGTGATATTGAAACCTTCTATGGTTATTTTATTATTATTTTCAAATTTTAATAATTGGAAATTTTTCAAAACCCATCACATGTAACTGGCAATGAATTATATATTTTACAGAAAAATCTGATGTATTTTTTCCAAGAGTCTGTGATTCTGAGGAGTCCACATGTCTGTCTAATTTCTTCGTGCTGGTGGATCAAAGTTTTCACGGGTCCAAGTATTATTTACACAGTCTTAGCTAGCTGTCACATTTCATGGTCAGTGAATGTTTTATGTTGATTTAATTTATAATTTGATTGACAACTTCATAATATATGTGCAGTTTTTTGTGTCAATTTTAGAAATGTTGCTTTAGATTTAATTTACCAAAGAGTTTCTTATAGTCACTGTAGTTTCACAGCCTGATATATGTATGATTTTGCAATATTCCATCCAACTCTAATCCAAGGAAGAGAAAATACATTTTCTAGGGCAGTAGCTTTCAAATGTTTGGCCAGAGTCCACACTAAGAAATATATCTAATATCAGAGACTAGAATTTATATATGTTTATGTCTTATTTTATTGATCTTAATATATACATTTTTATCATTTTAAAATATGTGAAAGAATTCTTTTAAAATTCTCAATCAATAGTTCTTACAATTGCTATTGACCATTCTTTCATGTTACCATCACTGATATTAGCATACTTCTCACAATGAATAGATGATTTTTTAAAAAATGGTAGATATAGCAAAAGCAGAAGAGTCATAAATTATTATCTGTGCTCTGCTATTTATTCATTTTATCTCATTACAACAAATGTTGATTAAAACTCGTTAAATTTATTTCTCCACCAACTTTTAGGTCCTAATCCATTTTACACTGTTCCTATATCTGGTGTTATCATAATTTCTTATTTTTTTTTAATGGGGACTTGCCCTAATAGAAAACTTTAGATGTTAACCCTGTCTCTAATATAGTAAAACAAATCATTCCAAGACACTTGGAACTGAGAATTAGCAAATAGTGTTTCATCTGTCAACCTCTAAGGTGAGTCTATGGACCTTTCCCTCTATAGGAGGAAAAGCTACAGTTACACTCAGCCCTGTTGGACTTCCCTGGTTTTCAGCTGTTGATACTACAACCACTATTCATGAAACGGCAAAAGAGTCTACATTTATATACCTGAGCAGCACGAAAGAGTGACTACAAGATAATTAGTGCCCCTGATGAATAAATTTGAATGAAATTAACTTAGACAACCACTAGAGTTAAATCAAAAGATGCAGAACTGACACCAATACCAGCACCTACTGATATGTATTGAGTACTCACCGTGTACCATGTACAGTGCTGGTCTATTTAGATGTTATCTTATTTGACTGGTTACAGAACTGCTGTAGCAAAGCTTCCCCCTCCAACTTTTGCCAAAACTCATCTTTGTGGAAGGAAAAGTTCTCAAAACCCTAAAATTCATCCATATACAACTTCATGTAGAAGAAATCATTTTGAATGTCTCAGAGATAAGCAAAAGAGACATGGTCTCAGCTCTCAGGGAACATGCAGTTTAGTTTATAAGTTTAAGTTCTAAAATATGCTAAGAAAAAGTTTAAAATAAAATATGCTAATCACATTAAAATTATATAAAATCATGTATACAAATTATTCAAAGAATAATCAGCACTATGTCTTCATCATGCAGGTTAGGAAAAGAGTGTTAGAAATTCCCTTTCTCCTTGTTTGCATCTCTCCTTCCTCCCCAAATCTAGAGTTAACCGTCAAATCATATTCTGTGTTAATCATTCCCTTACTTTTATTGAAATTTTACATCTATGTATGTACCCATAAAAATATATATGTGAACTTGCCTGTGTGTGAACTTTGTGTAAATGATTGTATATATTCTCCTTCCTTTGCTCAACATCAAGTTTTTGAAATTCGTCCGTTTGTTACATACAGATTTTTATCCATTTTCATTGCTGCTCAGTGTTCTAGCATATCATTGGAGTTATCAATTGATTAATTTATTTATTTTTGGAGTTATTCATTTATTCAATTGCTAATGAACACTTGAATTTTCCAAATATCTTTAGTATTGCAACAATGCTGCCATTAACATTCTTGGTACACAGGTTCAAATGTTTGCCCAAGATATAGCTCTGAAAATATTGGGTCACAGGACAAATGACATGTTCAACTTCACCATATAATATCAAACTCTTCTCCAAAGAAGTTGTACCAGTTTCCAATCCAACTAGTAGGAAATGTCAATAGTAGCTGTTGGTTGCCTTTGTCATGTATGCGGGCTAAAATAGCCACTAAAATAACAATGAATGTATAACTTCCAGACAAGTAGAAGAAGAAACGAAGACATACACACCCATACTGCAGTTTAGGCTTCAGAAATCATCCTTAATCTGTGGATTGAGCAAAGACTAGAATTTTATCTGAGTTTTGCCCTTGCTCAGCTCTTTCCCTTCTCATATTCTCCAAAGATTTTCATGATAAGCACCCCTTCAATGCAGCATATTAATCTAGGGGCACTTGGGTGGTTCAGTGGGTGAAGCGTCAGACTCTTGGTTTCAGCTCAGGTCATGATCATGTGGGTTGGGTTGTGTAATCAAACCCCCTGTTGGGCTCCTAGCTCAAGAGGGAGTCTGCTTGAAGATTCTCTCCCTCTGCTCCTCCCTCCTCTCTCAAATAAACCTTTTTAAAGAAAACATATTAATAGATATCCCAGTCTCAAGCTTTATTTCTAGGAAACCCAATCGAAAAAAAAAAAAAAAAAAGGAAACCCAATCTAAGATAGCATTCCTTCATCTAGTGTTAATAACCATAAACCGTTTATATTCTATATCCAGTATATGATAAATTTCAGTTTTGTTTCTGTCGGTTTTCACAAATAATGCTTGTTTCCTTTTGTGTATTGTATTTGTTAACTTTTTTTGTGTACTTCTTAACTTTAAACCACTCATTTTATTGATCCTCTTGGAATTCTTTGGAAACTGGGTTAAAGTATATCTTTCCAAAGGTATTCATTTTTGCTTCTGCCAGTTTCCCAAGGCCATTATGATTTTCTGCTAGGTAACTTTCTACTTATTCTTGAGGTCAAAACTATGTCAGTTTACATTCAAATTGTGTTATGCTTTGTCCCATAAATTCAAATTACTAGAGCATGATTTTTAAGTAAATGGATTTTTGCATCATCTTAAGAAAGAAATCTACAAACACCCTGAAAGCATCATATCACAAAACAGAAGATTGTAAATCACCAAATTAGAGCGTCCTGTGACTGAGATGATGGGTTTGGTGCTTGTGTGGGTCATTAGCATCTGTATTATGTGTTTTCGAAAGATAAAATTTGTTTTCTGTCCTTTAGTAATATTTTAATCTCAGCAAGACATGTTTTCAAAGAACAAAATAATAAACAGGATTATTATGAACTAATAGTTTAAGCATTTATGATATGTTTTGGTTTATCCTAATTATTATTTTTATTAATGCTCTAGTCTTCTAATTTCTGACTTATTAATATTGCTCCTGAGTCCTTTTTATATTATCTTACTATTTCTTGATATTTTTATTGATTTTCATGCAAGAAGATGCAGGCTCACTTTGTATATTTCCTACCTCAGTCTTGACATCACTTATTTCTCTAAGAATATCCAGTTCCTCTTGGGAGAAAATGATATTTAGAAACCATAATCTTAACAGTAAGAGTGCTCATTATAATTGAGTTAATCATAGTTTCCAGGATTTTCAGTTGGCAGAGTTAGGAAATACATATTTTAAAGAAATTATGTATTTTGCATTCATATTTTCAATTCAATTTAGGACAGCAGGATTTTTATGTAACTTAATTTTATATTTTCATCTCTTATGCAGAAAATCTTGGTTCTAATATTAATGACTGATTTTACATAATATATACTATAATTATCATATGTACATATAGTTTTAGAACTAATACCAACACTATTATGAACAATATGATTAAAGCAGTTTAAATTTTTTGACGCTCTTTTTTTTAATGTCCTTACAGTACATCTCACTAGGAATAATAAGTCAAATTACTGTGTTTTGAAGGCAATGTAATAATTCTTCTCCAAATGGTTATAGCACCAGTCGCATTCATAGTTAAGTTTAGTACTTGGGAATTTTTTTCAGTTTTTATATATTTTCTTTAAATTTTAAAACATTTCAAAATTGTGTAAAATACTTAGATAATTTAAATTTCAAATCTACAAAGCAAGATATACTAAGTCTAGATTCTGTTCCTACTGATTACGTTTTATTCCCTCCCACTAGTGATAGTATTTTTTTCATGTTTTGGTTTATCCTTCTTTAAATATCAATAGAGGTCATGTCTATAGATAAAGTCCTAGGTGAGTATATGTGCATATTACCTATATATACACACACACACTAGGTGTATATACCTATATATAAGTATATAAATAACATCTATATATAAGATATAAGTATATATGTATTATAATGTAATTATAGATAAATAGATAGCATAGATAGAGTAGCATTTTATAAGTATGTTCTTCCACTTTGGAAAAACATTTCTTTACAGAAAATTACAGTTAATCTGTAAGGAAGGAATAATGGAATTAGACAATAATTATTTTCAACTCTTAGTATAGCAATTGATTCAGGCAAAGACCAAACATTAAGGGAAAAGTTGATGAAAAACTACAGAGTGGAGCATCAGATTGTCACCATCTGAACTCACTGAATGAAACTGGTACCACTAAAAATAGATAGTACCTGTGTCCCTCATGTGAATTAGGCAGTATCACTTGTGCAATATTCTTAAGGATTTACAAACTTAAATCCAATAAAAATGTTAGAGCTATTTTCCAGTCTATAAGAACCATGGGCCATAGAGAAACAAGTTAAATGACACCACAAAGAAGCAAATGTGGGACATTCTACGTGGCAGCTGATTGGGTTTCCTAATACATCAAGGACATGAATAGGGGAGAAGTGAGGGAGATGAACTGTTCTCTCCTAGTGAGACAAAAGAGACATAATAAGCAAATACAGTTTGTGGACTTTCTTTGGATCTTGATTCAAAGACCAACTACATCTCTCTAGGAATAGTAAGTTAAGTTACTTTTTTTAAAAATATTTTATTCATGAGAGACACAGAGAGGCAGAGACACAGGCAGAGGGAGTAGCAGGCTCCATGCAGGGAGCCCAATGTGGGAGTTGGTCCTTGAACCCCAGAATCATGACCTAAGCCAAAGGCAGACGCTCAACCACTCAGCCGTTCAGGCATCTTAAGTTAATTGTGTTTTAAAGGCAATGCCATGACTTCTTGATATGGTTATAGCACCGGTATAGCATCAATAAAAATACACTGCTGAGAGAATTGAGGACATTTTAATGGGTAAAGAATTTTTATTCAACCTGTTAGCTATAATAACTGTACTTTGGATATAAGAAGATATTAATATTTCTAAATAGATATACTCAGTATAAGGGAATGAGATGACACAAAGTTTGGAGTTGGCTTGAAGTTCCTCAGCCTCTCTCCCCCCAAAAGAATGCTAACAAGTTGCCACAAACTTAGTGGGTGGCTTAAATCTACACACATTTATTATCTTACAGTTTTGTAGGTTACAGTGTAAGGATAGGTCTCACTGGACCAAACTCAAGGTTTTGGCAGGGTTCCTTTCTGGAGGCTTTAGGGGAAATTCCATTTCCTTGCCTTTATCAGCTTCTAGAAGTTGCCAATATTCCTTGGCTCTGATCTCCTTCATCTTCAAAGCCAGCAATGTTGCATGGCTCTGATACATTTTTTTCATAATCACATAGGCTCTAACTCTACTCTTCTGTCTCCCTCTTCTACTTTCAAGTACTTTTGTTATTACATTGGGCACAACCAGATAATCCAGGATTATCTCTCTGTTAAAGTCGATAGATTAATAATCTCAATTCTACCTGCAATCATAATTCTCTGCTATGTAATGAAAAATATTCATATTTCCTGGGTATTAAGATACGAACATTCTTGAGGGCCATTATTCTCCACACCACAGGAAGAAATGATGGATGGGAAGAAAGGAAAGGAGAAAAATGTATGACAATATTAATAATTCTAAAGAATTTTAAGATTCTCTCTGCTTTTGTTAATATTTGACATCTACAAAGAAACAATAAATTGTGATGACTTAGATAAGAATCCAAGATACCGGCCTCAAAAGTCATGATTTTAACAAAATCATGTATGTAATGCTTTCCACCCAAATTATGATGGAAACAATCGCTTCTGTCTCTATGTGTCAAAAATAATTTATCTGTAATTTTCTTATGATAAATTTTGAAAGGAATCTTCTATCTTACATTATATTTGTATATGTCTTTTCTCCCTACCTTAGTATAACTTGGTTAATATTTTGTGTGGGGATTTTTTTTTCTTTTATTTTGTTTTGGTATGCCCCTCAGTACTTACCACTGCATTGAACATATAGTTAGTCTCTAATAAGCAGGTAATTAATGAGAAATGTACAGTTATAACAAGTCTAAATGCTATCCATTTTTACCTTGAGGTCACCACTGGTTATGTTAAGTTTACTATCACACTGAGCCCTCCTTTGTTTTTTTTTTGTTTTTTTTTTTAATTTTTTTTTTAAATTTATTTATGATAGTCACAGAGAGAGAGAGAGGCAGAGACACAGGCAGAGGGAGAAGCAGGCTCCATGCACCGGGAGCCCGATGTGGGACTCGATCCCGGGTCTCCAGGATCGCGCCCTGGGCCAAAGGCAGGCGCCAAACCGCTGCGCCACCCAGGGATCCCCCCTCCTTTGTTTTTAAAGGCCCTCAAAAACCCTCTTCCAGTGCCCCACCCAGAACCAACGTTGAGAATGAATTCACCGTCATAGATCAAATAAGAATAATACTTTAAAGCATGACTCTTTACAGAAGACAAACTCACAATGAGTTCACAGGTCTCTCTTGAAATTCCAATCATATATATTTACAATATTACTTTAGGTGAAAAGAACTGCATTTTTGTGCCAGTATTTAGTAAACAGAGGTCTTAATTTTCTCTTCCCCAGTTTGTGAAAGCTTTACTTTATGCAGCTCTCCTTGCATTCTATTGTGTTAAAACAGCAAGCTTGTCAAGAATGGAGACATTGCAGTGATATATGCAAGAGTCTATGGGAGACGTTTTCTCTATGGGTTAAAGTAAGTAGTTGGATCAAAGTCAGGACATAGATGCTACAGCTGGTCTAGGAAAAAATGGCAATTAAGAGGAAAAAAAAGAACAGAAAGAGAGAATCACAGACAGTCTTTTTTTAGGAGGCAACAACAGAACCAGACTGTTTGAAATTGGTAACTGACTCCAAATGTCACATTTTTCACTGAATTCTAAATAATATTGCTATTTTATAACTGTTACTTGGTTGTATTGATGGCCATATTAACAAAATTTCATAACAAACTTGCTACATATATTTTTATAGACTATATGTATTTGTTATCTTTTTCTTATATTTCCTTCTCTCAATAATACTTAGATTTGAAGAAAAGCATGTCGAAGTTTGGAGAATATTTCCTTGAATGGCTTTCAGTTCAGTCAGAGAAGACACATCGTTGTAATCAGTTTATGCACTTCTGCAAGTACTTGTGTGATAATAGACAAGTGTCTATTAGAAAATCTCAAATCCTTTAAAGATAAAGTGTAAAAATATAAAAACAAGGCAATAAGAAAATTCAATGTTTTCAAGTACTTCTTCTGGGAAAATTGGGTAAATTATAATCAGTTAAGGAAACAAAATTACTGTTCTATATTACTAATCTATATTTCTAAGTAATATTACACATTTATCTCAAAAAATGATAAATCAATATAAGTGGCATAAACATAGAAAGACCCGCACAATGATAAGAGACCAGAATGCATGAAAGTGTCAACACACTTTGAAGGCTGGATAATATAGGAAACCTTCAACAAGAACCTCAAACATAATACCTTGTGTGACAGAGAAGGATATCAAAGAGTAGCAGTCTGACTCAGGTCAAAGAACTGTTGAAATGATGAGTCATTGGAGGCACCAGTTATTTCTGAAGGTCAGATGGCAAACAGGTGGTTGAAAGACTGTAAGATTCATTGTTGGACCCCAGATCCCTTCCTTCAGCCTGTGCAATCACAAGATTGCATTTTTCCCACACCCACAAAGGCAAGAGTTTACTTCTAGAGAGGATGAGCTACTGTGATTCTGGGCTTAGGGACATGAGGACAGCTGAAGAGATGGATGAACCATTTGACTGAAAACGGAGTGATTCAGCGAGATTTTGCATTCTAAATGATAAAAGTCCTAATTCACTTCCCCCACTTGGCTCCTAAGAAATTATGAATGCACTCAGGATCATTTCCACCATTCCTCCAGTCCACCGGAAAATATGATTATAGATATCTCTCTGGGAAAACTGTCCAGTCCGAATGATAAGGGCTACAAATCCTTGTATTGGGTCACATTGCAGTATGATGCTGCCCACCAATCAAAAAGTTCTGCCCCTGCACAAAATGCTTGCACCTGGTTTTTAGAGTTCCAGTTTTAAAAATGAATGAACACAAAGTATCACTACACATTCGACAATAACATTTAAAATGCAGGATAGAATCCAAAAGAACAAACAGAAAACAAATAATACAATGGAAAAATAAAAGAAAGAGGAAAAAGTGGGGAAAGTTATAATTAATATCTTCCAGGAGAAAATTTAAAAACTGTGGAACAAGTAAACTATGTACTTAAAGAAAACAGAACAAGGGAAAGCTTTTGAGAATTAAAAATATATCAAATCAAAAAATTCAAAGGAAATTTTGGAATGTGAAATTGAGGAACTATTTCAAAAGTAGAACAAACAAATTATACAATTACACGATCAATACAATAGGTCAACACCTGTTTAAGAGTACTTAAAAATAAGAGAACAGATAGAATAAAAAAGAGGAAATTATGTAAAAAGAAGAAACTCTTCAAGAACTCATCCCAAAACAAAGATATACTTTCAGAACAAAGATGCTCATTGAGTATTAAACATAATAAATTATTTTTTTTCACTTAGAGCACATCACAGGAAAAACGTAAGACATTGGGGATAAAAAGAATACTCCAAAACTTTACAGAAAAAATTAAGTTTTGCTAAAATATCAACAATCATAATAATAGGGGGGTTCTCATCATCAAATGTGAAAGAGAGAATAATGAAGAATGCTTTTGAGATTCGGATGACACATTATTTCCAATTTCCAAACCTAATTAATTATCAATTAAATGTGAAGATAAAGATATTTAAAGGTAGGCAAGGTCTTAGGATATTTTCTTTCCATGTATTATTTCTCCTATTATTTCTCTTTCTCTTACTGAGAAAACTGAGCCACAAAAAGGAATAAAGAAAAAAAAAAAAAAGCAAGATTCCCCAAATGAGCACAAATAGGTCCATCAGCCATAAAGAGGAATCACATTAGACTAAAGCAAATGCTTAGGGCGCTCCCCCACAAACTGATGAAATACCTAATACTTGTTATAGTTCAGAATTTGAGAAGAGTTTTAAATTCTGTCGGAACTAATTTGAAGGTACTGAGACAATATCGGGCAAATTTAAAAGAAGGCAATTATTATAAAAAATAAGATGATAAAATAAAAGAAACATCAGAGTAAGCTAAATAGAATAGATATCTTCTATGTCTCAATTTAATATTACAAAAATGCTACATTCTCAATATTTTTAACATATGTTCCTATTCTAGCATACATACACAACACCAGCTGTAAATAATCTTTATGCAATTGTAAACATGCAAACAATGAGCATTGCTGTAATCTAATTCATGATTGTACCATATTTGGAGGATGAGTGAAGAGAAAGTATATTTGCGTCTATGAGTTCGTGTGCATGGGGAGAAGGAGATCTACAGGAACTAAAGCCTCAATTTCTGCAGTAGAAAAAAAATTCTGCAAATACAGAAGATACAGAAAAGCAATAACCCCATATTATTTAAAAATATGGAGCTAAATATAAGTAGAAATAGCTAAAGTAGTCGAAAGCCATCAGGTCTTGTTTTGCAAGAATTATAGGTAGGTGTGGGTGGATCAGAAGACTACTATTTTGGGCATAAAAGTTGAAATATGCAAAAAAGTGCATGTAAGTGTGAAGTTCACAGACTCTGAAACCAAATTACTAGGTTCATATATTGGCTGTATACCTACCATTCACGTAATCCTGTGATTTAAGTGTTCAATGCTTTCATTTCTGTTTATAACACCAGATAATAATAGTACTACCTCATAGGGCTGTCCTACAGATTAACTGGCTAACTACATGATTTCACTTAAATAATATGTGGCACACACTACTAGTCCTGGCAGCACGATGTAACTGCCAACTATTAACATGAATTACTTTAATAAAAAATTAAAAAGAAAACATAACACATTGTGTGCTACATTTAAAGCAGTCAAGAAAGAAGAATCATATCTAAAAACTAAAAATTAAAAAAAATAAATAAAAAAATTAAAAATTGATGAATAGTCCCTTAAGAAAGAAAGCTGTCTTTACCTACTACGGTATGTTTCTTATTATCTAATCCTAAACTAGAGTATTTCATTAATTATGCTTAATCATGAAAGACTAATTTGTGTCCCTTATAACAGAATATAAACATACTGTCTAAGATAGGAATTAAAATAGACTTTTAGAAAATCGGAATCTCATTTGCTGAAAGGAATGAAGACAGCAAAATTGATTTCAAACTGGTAATGTTTGTCTGAAGGCTAATTAATACTTAGGCTAGTATTTCTTCTGTTCTGCTGGACATTAGCCCTATATCTGCTTTCGATATGCTCCTATGGTAGTAGGTACACCCTTTATTTTCAATTTAATATTAAGAAAATCCTAGGTGTGCCCGGGTGGCTCAGTAGATTAAGCATCTGACTCCTGATTTTGGTTCAGGTCATGATCTCAGCCCCACATCAGCTCTGTGTTCTGTGGGGGGTCTGCTTGGGATTCTCTGTCTTCCTCTGTCCCTCCCCACTGACTGCATCCATACTCTCCCTCTAAAATAAATGAGTAAATCTTAAAAAAAAATAATTTAAAAATCCTAAATTCTCAACTTTTTTTAAAACATAAGTCCCCACTGTTTAATATACAATATTTTTTTTCTCCCTTAGTAGAGGTTAAGGATGCAGATTTAAAAAAAAAAATCAACTGTGGTTTAAAGAAACTCTGTCATATGGGGGAAAAACAGGTAATGTTTGGATTGTGGTAGTTTATTAATTGTAACATGCAGTAAACCATGCTTGTGTTTTTATTTATATTTTCAACATACAATATAAATAAGAGCACCTCCAGATATTCTTTTGGCAAGCACAAAAGCTGTTTATTTGACAGATGATATAGACAATAATGTATGGCTCATAATTAGGGAGAAAGCTGTAGCTTAAGAAGTTCTGATGGCATTCAAACAGTTTGTGTGTAACTAAACTAAGGCTGTTAGTGAATGGCAGCTTTAAAACATTTTAAACATGTGGACAAAAAATTGAATTTTTATTATTGTAAATGAAAAAGGAAGATTTCTGGAGAAGCTAGACAACATACTGTAATCCAGGCTTGAGCAAGTCGAGGAAGAATGGTGTCATATAAATAGAAACCTGCTCTTCCCTTGATGTAGTTAACATACATAATCTGAAAAAGAAAAGAGCTCTCAGATGACAATGTACAGCACCATACATCGAGTGCAGATACAGAAGTATTTTTATTCTGAATATCAGAAACTCAAGAAAGAATCACTGCAAATCTAGATAACCCTGGAAATTTTGAATCTTCTGAAAAAAATTAAAGCCAGTGAGTTTGTACATATGTGTGTGATGACTGAAAGAGAGAATAAGTTATCCAAAGGACAAAGCTTAATCCAGTCATTACTACCAGATATATGACAGCATTTCAAAACATTTCTAGTAGGGACTAAGTTTGGATATAGGGAAACTATACAATAGAGAAAAAATGATCTTTACAGTCTTCTGTTCATCCAACTCATATTGTAGTTAGCTTTTTGTTATGTATAGCTTAGGAAGATTTTGAAATCATAATTAAAATCATAATTAAAATCATATTTTTTACAAAAGAGAAAATGAAGAAAGATAGTAATAATACAGGAAAAAGGGAAAGAATAATGACTTAGTAAGACTGAAATGATACATTTCTGCTTTCCCTTTAAAATATTTATCATAAAGAAAACTTAATTCACTTTATTTACAGTTTTTAGGAATTTAATAGAGAATCAATTCTTAATATTGAATCCTGCATACAGTAGGTATTTTTAAAAGTTCACTGTATTGAAAATCACTGTATATTGGGTAGCCATTGTTAATGTAAAAATATGTGCAGAATGGCAAAAATTAAAAAAAAAATAGTGTTACTACCAAATTCTGGTAAGGATGCAGAGAAATCAAATCACCTATACATCATTGGTAATAATGTAAAATGGTATATGCACTCTGTAAAATAGTTTAGCAGTTTCTTCTAAAACCAAAAATGTGCTTACAACACAATCCAGTAATGGTACTTTGGGGAATGTATACCAGAAAAATGAAGACTTATTTTAATGCTAAAACATGTATACAAATATTCATCACTTTATTCATAATAGATAAAAACTGTAAACACTAAAATGTCTTTAAATGGATGAGTGCTTAAGCATTCTGTGGTACATTCAGACCACGCTATACTACTTTAAAATAAAAAAAAAAGAAGATAAATTATTGATACTTACAGCAACTTGGATGAGCCACAAGGGAATTAATTATATTGAGTAAAATAAGTCTGTCTCAAAAAGTTACATACTGTAAGTTCTAATTTATATAAAATTCTTAACATTCTTGAAATAACAAATTTATAGATATAACAGATTAGTGGCTACCATGGGGGTAAGGATTAAAAATAACGAGAGAAATAACTAGGGTAGACATGAGGTAGCCTTGTAATAGAGGAGTCCTATGTCATGCTTATTGTGATAGTTATGTGATGTTACGCATGCGATAAAATTGCACAGAACTACACACACACACACACACACACACACACAGAGGAATATATATATGACTGATAAAATGTGAATAAGCTCTATGGATTGTGTCAGTGTCAGTTCCCCAGTTTCTTATTGTATTATAATTATGCAAAATATCGACATTGGAGGAAGGTGGATGATTTGGCACCAGACCTCTCTGTTGCCTCTTGGCAACTTCCTGTGCATCTATATTTATTCCAAAATAAAAAGTGTTTTTAGAAACATGGTAATAAATATTCAAAACTTATTACTGCCTTCCCATTTTACTGTTATCTATATTTTTTAGTTTATTTACTTCTATGATTTCTGAATAGTAGAAATATCAATAATGGCATAGATGTTTCTTTCCAATTTTTCATGAATAAACATTACATTGGTAGGTTGAAATTAGCCATGGTGGCAAGTATTTATACCATGGGAAGTGGTGCAAACACTGCAAATCAGGTTTTGGTTTTGTTGTTGTATTTTTTTCTAGACTTGAGAAAATAATACAGACAAAATTTGTCAGTGCATTATATCAGTATCTTCTACATTGTGAATAACCAAAAACTGAGGAATGTCATTTCAATATTCAAAAACTATGATGTTTTAGCAAAATGTTCCATATCATTGAGGAATTAGTTCCATCTTTGTTTTTCCCACCTTCAACTTACACATTATTGTAAATAAAAATATATACTAACATTCAAACTAGAAGTATACTCAGATTGGTGGCTGTTGAACATTTACCAGAATGTCATTGCTTAGCATGATCATGTGGTCCTACTTCTGGAAGAACCTACAATATACTATTGTGAGTAATGAAACTGATGATCTGGCTCTCACTGTTAGAATTTAAGATTCTGTAGTTCTAGAGTACGTTGGACAGCAAGAAGGGAGTGGTTGGAGCCATGTATGGAATTGTAATGAAATATATGTGAATTGGGCAAACTGTGTTTTGGGTAGGGGTTTTGCATGTGAAATTGCCCATCTAAGTATCATTGATTATCTATTATAGTCTCCAGGCACATAAATGGTATTAGGGACCACTTAAAACTCTGGGATAGGTTTAGTGATGGTTCTGGTTGGCCAGAATATATATACAGTTCTTCAGGGCATAAACCTCTGCTCAGGTACTGGCCAGAAATTACCTGGTCATAGCTTTGCCAGGAAAGAGAATTCTTGGCCTACTTTTGGGGGAAGGAGAGGCTCTCAGTACGTTTCTGACTTGCAGTTGTAGCAGGAAGCCATCTATTTGTCTCTTTCAGGTTCCTCAGTGTCGGGACTTGGTTTCCCTCCTTTGGGCTCCAGGTAGATAAAATAAATGTACAACGTGTTCTAGTGAGTGAGTTCTGTTGAAACAAATGTTTCTGCCTCAAGTTAAACCTGCTTTTGTAATGATGGAGGACATTTTGAATTCTTGATTTAGTAGTAAAGGAGAATTGCAGATTTCTGAGACCTTTGTGGAATTAAATAATGATACATTGTCTATAGAGTTGGGAAGAGCAGATTCTGGTTGTTCAGTTGCTGAGTAGAATAGGAGCTCATTGCAATGGAGATCGTCATTGACAGTCTTTTACATTGAACAGTAAGTAGTAGCTCAGTATGCTCTTCACTACAGGGTCTCATTAGTGCTGGTAGGACAGACAACAATTCATAGGACTGGGTACCATTAAATAATAGAGAGTGGGAGCATTCAGAACAGCAAGAGATAAGAAGTCTACATTGGTTTAAATATCCAGTCAAGCTATCTCATCTCCGATTCATTAAATGAGGCCAGTGTATTAACACTACTCTAGTAGAAACTTTTAATTTATCCTAGGATTCTCTCGATTACTCTAATCTCTCAATCCACAGGTGACCTCCATAATGGCCCTGTGTCTGTGTTCTGTCCACCCACTCATACATGCCTTAGTTTGGGCTGTAAACATTTTTCCCCAGGGTAGTTCCTAGACTTCTATAGGTCCTAGACTCCTGGATTGCTTTATATCTCATCTCTTTCATATTCACACTCCACACTTACTGGAAATACATTTCTGCATGAGCTGGATGCCAAAGATGTACCTTAATGAGCCATGCCACCTGGTGTTTGGGATCCTGTGACCTTGCTTCTGGCAGAGAAAGCAATGGCTTTGTCCTGTAACTTGCTTTGATCAATAACATGTAGCAGAAGTGACATGTACCTTTCAAAGTTTCATTTTAAGAGGTTTTCAGCTTCCACTCTTCTGCCACTTTGAATGTTTCTCTTTGAAGCCAGCTACCATGCTCTGAAGAAAAGCAAAGAAGCCTATGGAGAGTTCTACGTGGAGGTGAACTGAAGCCCTAGCCAACAGCTTAAGCTGAGCTCTAGCATCTAGGTAGCACCAATTACCAGTCTTCTGAGTAAGACCATTTTGGAGTATTACCTTGTTCCAGTACTTTAGCTCATATCATATGAAGCAGAAGAGTCACCAAGCCAACTCATAGAGCTGTGAAAAATAATAAATTGTTGGGATGCCTGTGGCTCAGTGGTTGAGCGTCAGCCTTTGCTTCAGGGCATGATCCTGGGGTCCTGGGATTGAGTCCCGCATCGGTCTCCACAGAGGGAGCCTGTTTCTCCCTCTGCCTATGTCTTTGCCTCTCTCTGTGTGTCTCTCAGGAATAAATAATAAAATAATAAAATAAAAAAAAATATTGCTGTTTCAAATGGCTCATTCTGAGGTAGGTAGTTTACGCCCTTACAAATTATTGAAACCAAAATCTGTAGCTAGTAGGGAGGTGCTAATGTAACAAAAACTGAAAAACATCTGGTATTGGCTTTAGGACCAGGAAGCTAGCAGAGTCAGAAGGGTTTTAAAAGACTTAACAGAAGTTGGAAGTATCGTGAGTACATTGACTTTGGAGCCTTGAGAAAAGGTGACCCATTTTAGTCAGAGGTAGGGCATTTGGTAAAGCGGTTGCCATGAGGTAACATGAAAGGTAGGAAAAAATATCTAATTAATCTGTATATCTAGCTAAAGTTTCCAGACAGAACATTAAAAGTGTTAACAGTTTGAATTTTTTTTTCATATGATAAGAATCAGAGATAGAGGAACTAAAGAAAGGACTGCTGTTCAATTTTCAATCAGAATATAGCTGAAACATTTTTTAACCCAGGACTTCCAGGGTTGGGAAATAAAATTGTTTCTCAATTACAGACTTCTCCATTTTGAAGAAGATATTCAGAATAAAACCAGGTGGTATATATCAAATCCCTCTATTAAACCTAATCTCAGGCTCAAGGTCAATGCCAGGTCCAGCAGTTAAACCTTTTGTTGAGATTTTGTAGACCTCTCAGCTAGTCAAAATCATTTCTAAGATCTTAGAATGTTTTTCACAGCATTATAACTCTTAGCCCAATACAGAATATAACCTCTCTGGGTGTTTTATCTAATGGAGTAGATTATATAATTCTATTTACTGGAGTGCATTATAATTCGATTAAAAAAAAAACCTATACTTTCTAAAAAATTGTATCAGTCAGGCTGAAAAAAAACAAAACAAAGACAGTTCAAAATGAAAATAGTTCCATTGGGTCCCAAAGTGTTGTGGGTAATGTGCAGGCAGCTCTTAAGACGTCTCCCAATGATCCCTTATGTAATTTCCTCCTCTTGGGTATTGCCTGAACCTAGTGGCTTGCTTTTAATGACCACATTATGGCAAAAGTGATGAAATGTCACTACAAAGATCAGGTTACAAAACAAAACAAGACCAAAAAAACCCTCTGTTTCTATTTTGCTTACCCCATCCTGCGCTCTCTCTCTTGCTCAGTTTGATGGAAGTTAGATGCTATGTCATTACCTGCCCTGAGAACCATGTGTCAGGGAACTAGAAGGCTTCTGGCCAACAGCCAACAAGGAATGAAGTCCTTTGGTCCAATGGCTCATGAGGTATTGAATTCTACCAACAATCCTTGAGTGAGGTTGAAGAGGAGCCTCTCCTGTTCCATCCTTGAGATGACTGCAGCGTCAGTAAACACACTGATAGCTGTTGCACAAGCAACCCCGGTTCGGAGGAGCCAGCTAAGCTGTTACTGAATTTCTGAGCCACAGAAATTATAAGATAATAAATGTTTAGGTTCAAGCCACTACATTTTTAGGTGATTTGTAACTCAGCCATAGATAACTAACGTAAACAGGAAGGAGGTTGAGAAAGCTACTCAGCTTCAGGCAGGGTCTATCTCATGAAAAAGAAGTAAAGACCCAGAATGTATTCAAGAGAACAGAAAGTGAAGCCAAGAACTACAGAGGACCACTCCAGGGGAATAGAACCGAGCCCTAATAGAGGACTGGTGGCCTATGCCAGCTGAGAATTGTTATGGGCCAGTGATTCCTACATGATTTCCTCTCTCCTTTTAGAATGAGCATATCTGTTGTGGTTTTTCTGTACCTGGCTCACTGTATTATGTTGAGTATGTGGAGTTGAGTATGTGTCTCTTTAATTCACAGGTTTTTAGACGAAGAAGAACCATATTTGAGGAGCATTAACCAAATAAGGACATGATTTGGATAATGAGACCCTAGGTTTTAGCCTGAGGCCATGATGGAGTGAGTTTAGAAGTCTTAGAAGTAAGTGTGTTTTGCATTTGCAAGAGACCTGAGTTATGGGGACCAGAGAATTGATTCTAATACCTAGTCTCAGTATGATATATCCTGATATCGATGCTCTTGTGTGGTCCATTTCCATATTGAATCTGGAGAATCCTAGACTCTTTAATCTATAAAATGCATCAGAAATGTCATTTGGCAACTTTCAAGGCTGAGCCTTAAAAGAACAGCAGCTTGGCTTTTGCCATTTGGAATCCTTTTTTAATTAACTGCCATATTCTGAAGAGGCCTAATCAGACATGTGGAACCACCCAGGATAACTACGACGATAGCAAAACCATGGTTAAGCTCCTAGACAAATTCAGCATAAACCTGACAAACATATGAGTGAGGCCATATTGGACCCCCTAGTCAGCCTAGCATCTTAGTCACCACAATGTGGAGGGCAAGAACTATTCAGTCAACCTACAGAAACATGGAAGTCATAATTTATGGTTTGAAGCCACTAAATTTAGGAGAATGTTTCATGTAGAAATAGAAAACTGAAATATTTCTAAAATACAAACTTGTAAATTAATTTTTACTTTAATTTTTAATTTCAATTAACTCTCACAAATCAATAGGAATTTTACTTTGTCTGCAAGATTCCCTGACCCTTTCTACCAAGCCAAGCCTTTTCCACAGTATATTTATGCACTTGGGAATACCTTTATTAATGCTTTTGTATCAGTCTTGTGATTTAATTCCTGTAACTACTGAATTATGGCTGATTGGTCTTCATATCCCTTAAGCTTAACACAAGGCTTAACATATTAAATGAATGAATGAATGAATGATTTTAGGGTTGATGATCAAACTCTGAGGTGTGGAGAACATCTGAAACAATTAAAGTCGCATGAATGAAAATAAACTCTGTGCAACCAAGAGTTATTTTTGTTGCTTTTTTAATCATTTCAATTGAGTTCTTAGATATTAAAAATTTCAAGTGTTTCTCTAGTTAGTATCATTGTTTTATATAACAGGTATCATGGCAAATACTGGCTCAATAAAAGCTATAGTTAACTGTTTGCTAAATGTGTGCCGGACATTTGTCTCAACACTTTGTATTGAATCTCTTACAGTTCTGTGAGATAAATAATTTACTGTGTTCATATTATACATAAAGCAGGAGAGCTTCAGTGATATTCCCAAGATCGAAAAGCTAGAAAGTAGAAGAGCTGAGATCCAAAACTGTCAGTCTGGCTCTGGGGTTCACATGTTTAGCAAATGTACAATCTGTCTTCTCTTGTAGGACACAGATAATTTGATTTATTTTAATTATTCACCTTTCACAATGTGTGTGGTAAACCCATCAAGTGCTAACTCTGTACGTGCATTTTCTCAAATGTAAGTTAAGTTAAAATTACTCCTTACCTGGTTCGTTTCTCAGAAAAACAAAGAAGTAGTTTATGAAATCTGGGGTTGTAGCATGAGGCCTTCTGTCACAGGTCAGTGATATTCAGTAGTTAATTTTCTGTCTTTAGGTCATCTTGCTACTTCCTTGTCTTATTATTTTTCAACTGCCTTCTTTGTACTACTTACTATAGTCTTTTTTTTTTTTTTAAGATTTTATTTAGTTATTCATGAGAGACAGAGAGAGAGGGGCAGAGACACATGCAGAGGGAGAAGTAGGCTCACTGGGGCACCTGATGCGAGACTCAATCCCAGGACCCCAGGATCACGACCTGAGCCAAAGGCAGATGCTCAATCGCTGAGCCACCCAGTGCTCCTACTTACTATAGTCTTAATTATACTAAGTTTTCCAGACTCTACCTTCTTAAAGGGAAAAGTGGACATAATTTTGAAAGATATTTAAGTAACTGCATAATAGATACAGATTTATTGGACTTTAGTCTCCTCATCTTAAAATACAGTTCTACAGTTTCCTTGAAAGCACTGAGGGAAGGACAGCAACCAGAGCAGAAAAAAGTGCGGGACCCTCATCACTGTATTTCAACTAAAAATTATGTGAAGTCATCTGATTTACATACTCATCCCTCAGAAATATTAACTGAGCCCTGGTTACAAACACTGTCCTTTGCAGGCTGAGGGAATAGAGTGATAAGCCAAAAAAGGCACCATCATCCCAGCTGCAGGAGCTCAGAATCCAGGGGAGACAGACATAATGTAAACACATGGCAGATATTAAATGAGTTTTGGTAAGGGCTGTACAGAAAAAGAACAGAATGCATAAAGGAAGACTGACCAGGGGAAACTTTTTGATAGGAAGGTCAGAGAAGGACCCAAAGAGGAGGTGGTAGTTAAATGAGCCCTGAAGGATGAGTAATAGGAAGCAGAGGGTCTGGGAAACAGTATTCTAAACACAGGGAAGAGTCCATGGGGGGTAAAAGGGCTTCATGGGGAAAGGAGCTTTAAAATTTTTTGAGAAATATATTAATAGTCAAGATTTCCTATTTAAAGGTTCACAAACTTTTACTAAGTTTCTTAAGGTCCTTTTCAGTTTGAAAATTTAAAAAAAAATTGATGAAATAAAAGAAAACAAGAATTTGCAAGTGTTGCTTTAAAATTTAGCTTTAAAGTTCCTGTAGCTAGTTCAGTTAATATAAAACAGCCTACTGGGCAACATAGGTGGAAGGTGAGTGGTAATCAAATGAACTGAGGCAACTGTTTGATCCTTAAATGTTCCTTTTATTTAATCTGTTCTCTTCCCAAAGGGAGAGAAATGGTTCTCCGTTTTGTCCTACACTGACTGTTCAACTAAGTCATTACTACAGGGTCAGCAGAGGATGGCCTGTGGGCCAAATCCTGTCCGTCATCTCTTTTTGTTTATCCTGAAAACTAACAACGGCTTTTATATTTTCAAATGGTTAAAAATAATATTTCATGATATTTGGTAATTCCATGAAAATTGCCAACTTTTTGGGGGGAGAACTTAGCCATGCTCACTTGTTCACATAGTATCTATGACTACTTTCACACTGCAAGGGCAGAGCTGTGTCGTTGTGACAAAGACCTTATCATCCTCGAAGTCTAAAATATTTGCTCTCTAATCCTTTAAGGAAAACGTTTTACTGACTCCTGCATTAAAGCATTAGTTTGTTGGGAATGCTGAGTGGCCAGGGGTTGAGCATCTGCCTTTGGCTCAGGGCATGATCACAGGTCTGGGGGTCGAGTCCTGCATGGGGCTCCCTTTGAGTGAGGAGCCTGCTTCTCCCACTGCTTATGTCTCTGTGTCTCATGAATAAATAAATAAAATTTTTAAAATAAAGTATTAGTTTGTTGAGGTATTATCAATAACGCATTCCTGCCACTAATATTTGATTCAACTGTATGCCCATGGCTTTTATTGTAAGTCCGACATGTAGATGAGCTGCTTTTTCTACCTTTAATTATCAGGAATATTATCCCAGTAACATACCAGACAACCAGTAACTTTATTTCAAAAAACGATATGATCAGTTTGTTGTTGTTTAACCTTAATTCTTTAGTAACGTCCTAAGTTTTATTTTAGGATATTGAAGAAGTTTCTGAAATTATAATACAAGAAGTTAACATTAGGTGTCAGTATTTTACATATTATTTAGTGTGTGGCAATGAAAAAAACTGTACTGGATTATTAGAGAGCATTAGAAAATGTTAGCTCCTGTTAAAATGCTTGCTCTACCTTTTTATTCTTTCTTTTATTTTTGGTTTCTGTGTATTAATGAAATTATTTTTTATGATACCTACAAACCAAATTTTTGAAACTCTTCATCATTTTTTAGGTGTCTACTGTTTCATTTTTATATATGTCTGTGAGAATAGATAGGAGCATAGTACTAAGAAGTATCTTTTCAATGTTTTCTACAATAATTTAGATGAAATTTCAAAATAAAGACCAATTAGTGGCAGGATGGTTTTGCAGGAGAAATACTAGGGAGGCATTATAGGGAAGGGGAAAGGATACTAAATTTGAATTCC